>NW_026281782.1:0-37500 GCF_023373465.1 Oncorhynchus keta
TGTTCTGTTCCAGGAACAGTCTCTACAGTCCTGTCTCCTCTATTGTGATTACGGTGATATGTTCTCAGGAACAGGGCCCTATTGTATTACTGATATGCACATGGGCCCATAGCGTCTCAGAGTAGAAAATTGGTGGTAAGTGCTGAAAATATTTTACTCCTACTCTTAGGTTAACAAAAAATATCTATGCATGAAGCATTGCTTTGGAGTTCAGCTGCTTTAGAGTTCCACTGCTTTAGAGTTCCGCTGCTTTAGAGTTCCGCTGCTTTGGAGTTCCGCTGCTTTGGAGTTCCGCTGCTTTGGAGTTCCGCTGCTTTGCTTTAGAGTTCCGCTGCTTTGGAGTTCCGCTGCTTTGGAGTTCCGCTGCTTTGGAGTTCCGCTGCTTTAGAGTTCCGCTGCTTTGGAGTTCCGCTGCTTTGGAGTAACAGTTCCGCTGCTTTGGAGTTCAGCTGCATTTGGTATCTAGTTCCGCTGCTTTGGAGTTCCGCTGCTTTGGAGTTCCGCTGCTTTGGAGTTCCGCTGCTTTGGAGTTCCGCTGCTTTAGAGTTCCGCTGCTTTAGAGTTCCGCTGCTTTGGAGTTCCGCTGCTTTGGAGCATTCAGATCCATGCTGCCGCTGCTTTGGAGTTCCGCTGCTTTGGAGTTCCGCTGCTTTGGGTTCCGCTGCTTTGGAGTTCCGCTGCTTTAGAGTTCCAGTATCTGCTTTGGTAACAGTTCCTGCTTTGGAGTTCCGCTGCTTTTTGTAACAGTTCCGCTGCTTTAGTTTCGCTGCTTTAGATCTGCTTTGGAGTTCAGCTGCTTTGGAGTTCCCGCTGCTTTGGAGTTCCGCTGCTTTAGTTCCGCTGCTTTGGAGTTCCGCTATCTAGTTCCGCTGCTTTGGAGTTAACAGTCCGCTCTAGATCTACATTAACAGTTCCGCTGCTTTAACAGCTGCTTTGGAGTTCATGTAACAGTATCTAGATCTTTGGAGAATGTTTTTAACAGTATCTAGATCTACGTGTAACAGTATCTAGATCTACGTGTAACAGTATCTAGATCTACGTGTAACAGTATCTAGATCTACATGTAACAGTATCTAGATCTACGTGTAACAGTATCTAGATCTACGTAACAGTATCACGTGTAACAGTATCTAGCTCTAACGTGTAACAGTATCTAGCTCTACGTGTAACAGTATCTAGATCTACGTGTAACAGTATCTAGATCTACGTGTAACAGTATCTAGATCTACGTGTAACAGTATCTAGCTCACGTGTAACAGTATCTAGATCTACATGTAACAGTATCTAGATCTAGATGTAACAGTATCTAGATCACGTGTAACAGTATCTAGATCTACGTGTAACAGTATCTAGATCTACATGTAACAGTATCTAGATCTACGTGTAACAGTATCTAGATCTACGTGTAACAGTATCTAGATCTACATGTAACAGTATCTAGATCTACATATCTAGATCTACATGTAACAGTATCTAGATCTACATGTAACAGTATCAGATCTATCTAGATCTAGTGTAACAGTATCTAGATCTACGTGTAACAGTATCTAGATCTACATGTAACAGTATCTAGATCTACATGTAACAGTATCTAGATCTACGTATAACAGTATCTAGATCTACGTGTAACAGTATCTAGATCTACATGTAACAGTATCTAGATCTACGTGTAACAGTATCTAGATCTACGTATAACAGTATCTAGATCTACATGTAACAGTATCTAGATCTACATGTAACAGTATCTAGATCTACGTGTAACAGTATCTAGATCTACATGTAACTATCTAGATCTACGTGTAACAGTATCTAGATCTACGTGTAACAGTATCTAGATCTACGTGTAACAGTATCTAGATCTACATGTAACAGTATCTAGATCTACATGTAACAGTATCTAGATCTATCATGTAACAGTATCTAGATCTACGTATAACAGTATCTAGATCTACATGTAACAGTATCTAGATCTACGTGTAACAGTATCTAGATCTACATGTAACAGTATCTAGATCTACTAGTGTAACAGTATCTAGATCTACATGTAACAGTATCTAGATCTACATGTAACAGTATCTAGATCTACATGTAACAGTATCTAGATCTACATGTAACAGTATCTAGATCTACATGTATAGACACGTATCTAGATCACGTATAACAGTATCTAGATCTACATGTAACAGTATCTAGATCTACATGTAACAGTATCTAGATCTACGTATAACAGTATCTAGATCTACATGTAACAGTATCTAGATCTACATGTAACAGTATCTAGATCTACGGGTAACAGTATCTATATCTACATGTAACAGTATCTAGATCTACATGCAACAGTATCTAGATCTACGCATCTAGGTAACAGTATCTAGATCTACATGTAACAGTATCTAGATCTACATGTAACAGTATCTAGATCTACATGTAACAGTATCTAGATCTACATAACAGTAACTAGTATCTAGATCTACATGTAACAGTATCTAGATCTACGGGTAACAGTATCTATATCTACATGTAACAGTATCTAGATCTACATGCAACAGTATCTAGATCTACATGTAACAGTATCTAGATCTACATGTAACAGTATCTAGATCTACATGTAACAGTATCTAGATCTACATGTAACAGTATCTAGATCTACATGTAACAGTATCTAGATCTACGTATAACAGTATCTAGATCTACGTGTAACAGTATCTCTTCTACGGGTAACAGTATCTATATCTACATAACAGTATCTAGATCTACATGCAACAGTATCTAGATCTACATGGTAACAGTATCTAGTATTTACTTGAATTTATGCGAAATTAATCTACTGTTTTTTTCTTTCTGCCTAACAGTATTTAGATCTACATGTAACAGTCAAATCTAGATCTACATGGAACAGTCTATCTGAAGATCTACATGTCAACAGTATGTCTAGATCTGGGACATGTAACAGTATCTGAATGAAATCTACACCTTGGGCAACAATCTATGTCTTCGTTAACAGTCTAGATCTGAACGTATAACAGTATCTAGATCTTGGGCAACAGTATCTCTTTTGGGAATGTCAATGATTCCACAAGGTCTATGTTTCGCAATGTTATTTGCCGAAATACTTAAATAAATAAAGTGTCTTTTGGGAATGTCTATTTGAATTTAATCACACCTTGGTCAAAACTATGTCTATCGTTGGGAATGTCTATTTGAATCAAATCACACCTTGGTCAAAACTATGTCTTCGTTGGGAATGTCTATTTGAATGAAATCACACCTTGGTCAAAACTATGTCTTCGTTGGGAATGTCTATTTGAATGAAATCACACCTTGGTCAAAACTATGTCTTCGTTGGGAATGTCTATTTGAATGAAATCACACCTTGGTCAAAACTATGTCTTCGTTGGGAATGTCTATTTGAATAATGAAATCACACCTTGGTCAAAACTATGTCTTCGTTGGGAATGTCTATTTGAATGAAATCACACCTTGGTCAAAACTATGTCTTCGTTGGGAATGTCTATTTGAATGAAATCACACCTTGGTCAAAACTATGTCTTCGTTGGGAATGTCTATTTGAATGAAATCACACCTTGGTCAAAACTATGTCTTCGTTGGGAATGTCTATTTGAATGAAATCACACCTTGGTCAAAACTATGTCTTCGTTGGGAATGTCTATTTGAATGAAATCACACCTTGGTCAAAACTATGTCTTCGTTGGGAATGTCTATTTGAATGAAATCACACCTTGGTCAAAACTATGTCTTCGTTGGGAATGTCTATTTGAATGAAATCACACCTTGGTCAAAACTATGTCTTCGTTGGGAATGTCTATTTGAATGAAATCACACCTTGGTCAAAACTATGTCTTCGTTGGGAATGTCTATTTGAATGAAATCACACCTTGGTCAAAAATGTCTTCGTTGGGAATGTCTATTTGAATGAAATCACACCTTGGTCAAAACTATGTCTTCGTTGGGAATGTCTATTTGAATGAAATCACACCTTGGTCAAAACTATGTCTTCGTTGGGAATGTCTATTTGAATGAAATCACACCTTGGTCAAAACTATGTCTTCGTTGGGAATGTCTATTTCAATGAAATCACACCTTGGTCAAAACTATGTCTTCGTTGGGAATGTCTATTTGAATGAAATCACACCTTGGTCAAAACTATGTCTTCGTTGGGAATGTCTATTTGAATGAAATCACACCTTGGGCAAAACTATGTCTTCGTTGGGAATGTCTATTTGAATGAAATCACACCTTGGTCAAAACTATGTCTTCGTTGGGAATGTCTATTTGAATGAAATCACACCTTGGTCAAAACTATGTCTTCGTTGGGAATGTCTATTTGAATGAAATCACACCTTGGTCAAAACTATGTCTTCGTTGGGAATGTCTATTTGAATGAAATCACACCTTGGTCAAAACTATGTCTTCGTTGGGAATGTCTATTTGAATGAAATCACACCTTGGTCAAAACTATGTCTTCGTTGGGAATGTCTATTTGAATGAAATCACACCTTGGTCAAAACTATGTCTTCGTTGGGAATGTCTATTTGAATGAAATCACACCTTGGTCAAAACTATGTCTTCGTTGGGAATGTCTATTTGAATGAAATCACACCTTGGGCAAAACTATGTCTTCGTTGGGAATGTCTATTTGAATGAAATCACACCTTGGTCAAAACTATGTCTTCGTTGGGAATGTCTATTTGAATGAAATCACACCTTGGGCAAGGTTCCCCAACCTGCGGCCAGCAGACCAAAGTGGTTTTACTTGGCCCCCAAGTTTAGGACTAATATACATATATTAATTTATTTGTTTTAAGCTTGGGGGCCAAGTAAAACCAAAGTGGTTTTTACTTGGCCCCCAATGGGACTAATATATATATATATATATATATATATATATACACACACCCCTTGCGAAAGTATTCGGCCCCCTTGAACTTTGCGACCTTTTGCCACATTTCAGGCTTCAAACATAAAGATATAAAACTGTATTTTTTTGTGAAGAATCAACAACAAGTGGGACACAATCATGAAGTGGAACGACATTTATTGGATATTTCAAACTTTTTTTAACAAATTAAAAACTGAAATATATATATATATATATATATATTAGTTGGACATAAGTCTGTAAAAACAGCAGGAAATCAGCTCAAAGTCATTTTAATTTAAGAAATCTGTATTCTCACACAGAATAGAGAGACAAGTGATGAATACAAAATGTACGCGCAAGGGTTTGAAATATTTATGTTTTTAGTCTAACATTCTTTCTGTGTGTGCTTCTTGCGGTCAATTTGCAGTCCACAAATGATTCGTAATTATGTTCCTGCCCTCCTACCAATCCGCTGGAGAAAAAGAATCGGCCCGCGGCTGAGTCTAGTTGATGATTCCGCCTGAAGGGGTCAAAATTACGACGCTTCAAATGAGTCCTCCGGTTAACTGCGCACTGCATACAAATAATAATACAACTATGAACATGATGAAGACAGTTATCCAAGACATCACAACAACCTATAAGGCTTTTATAACAACCATCAGTATTGGTTAAAAGAAATGGCAACATATTAGTCAAAAATAATTAAGATTAAAATTAAAATATTTAAGAGTGTTGTAAAGCGATCGTGTCAAGCGAAAATTATGTGAAAGGTTGTACCATTGCATGTGCAGTCCACATTCACTCTGAAAGCGATGGGTTATTCCCCATAACTTTCAACAATGTCAACGAACGTCATCGCTATATTTCCTTTGCGGTACGTCAAACTGTCGTGATTACCAGCCGAGGTAAACTGTTATTATGAGATGATTTTGTCTGGGCAGTGTCTGAATAACATCCTAAAACTTACTCCGAGCAGGGAGTTATTGTTGTCTTTAAAAAAACAAACAGGTTTTTAACCTGATTCCAGGACCTGTTCTGTTCCAGAGACTGTATCTACTTATCTACTTTCCATTGCATGCTTTTTTAGCCTGGGTAGTTTTTACGTCCCAAATTGCACCTATTCCCTACAAGCGCATTCATTTGACCAGGGCTCATAGGGCGCGAGTCAAAGTAGTACACCAGATCGGGCGGGAAACAGTTGCAACAACTTTTCAAATACTCAAGGTAGTCAAATATAGTTTAAAACTAAAATGCAACTATTTATTTTATTTTTATATTCATATACAGGTCTCAGAAAAACGATTTGAACTTATTTGGAATACCTTTAGGAAAACCAAACAATATTTGAATGTATTTGAATATATATTTTATTTTATTTATTTATCCTTTATTTAACTAGGCAAGTCAGTTAAGAACAAATTCTTATTTACAATGACGGACTACCAAAAGGCCTCCTGCGGGGGGACGGGGGCCTGGGATTAAAATAAATAAATACAATATAAACAACATAGAAGTTATTTGAACAAATGTAAATACAACATATTTGATAGCTGCCAAATATTTGATGGAAGAACCAAAAAAAACGACAACAGTTAGTTTGAATTAGTCTAAATATATGATTATTTTCACACACTTGCGCACTCTCAGATATTAATATACCATAAAGCCTATAATTAAACACACAAGGGATATAGAATCAACAGTCATTTTTAAACTGCCAAAGTGGTCTAACAAATATATATACATTTACAATGAGTGAGCTATAAAAACACGACATCCGGTTCTTATACAAGTGGAGTAACTTTGTGATTATGACAACAGCGTCATTGTTGTTAAGAGGACACAGAACGTTGGAAATGTCTTTATGACATCATAATGGAGTCATTACATAATGTGGAATAAGGAACCATCACTGTTCCTTCTGTACAGTAGTTGGAAATGTCTTTATGACATCATAATGGAGTCATTACATAACGTGGAATAAGGAACCATCACTGTTCCTTCTGTACAGTAGTTGGGAACATCAAAAAAAAAACTCAGCTCATCAATGCAATTAAAATGCAATTAAAATGCAATTACCCCAAATATTAGGTAACAATATGCTGCTCTAAAAAAAAGTCATTACAGTTGTATTACACAGGAACCAGAACAGTTTGTGTTATTAAGTGTTATCGTGAACAGTAACCAAATATGACTATTAAGTGTTCGAAAAGGAAACTAAACATCCCAAAAACTGTCGTCTTGAATCAACTACAGCCAAGGAAGGTGGATAAGCAGGTTTGTTCGTGTTCTAATAAACTGTCCCTTTTGAAGGGATACTTGGGGATTTTGGGGCAATGAGGTCCTTTATCGACCTCCCCAGAATCAGATGAACTCGTGGACACAATTGTTATGTCTGCGTGCAGTTTGAAGGATGTTGCTAACTAGCGTTAGCGCAACGGCTAGAAGTCTATGGGGTATCTATCTGCTAATACCCATACACTCCCAGCCATTGCGCTAATGCTAGTTAGCATTGGCTCACGAAACTATCCCTCAACTTCCCCATAGTTTTAATAAGTAGTCACACTTCCTGAAATCTGTATTCAAATAGTTTTAATAAGTAGTCACACTTCCTGAAATCTGTATTCAAATAGTTTTAATAAGTAGTCACACTTCCTGAAATCTGTATTCATATGGTTTTAATAAGTAGCCACACTTCCTGAAATCTGTATTCATATAGTTTTAATAAGTAGTCACACTTCCTGAAATCTGTATTCAAATAGTTTTAATAAGTAGTCACACTTCCTGAAATCTGTATTCATATGGTTTTAATAAGTAGTCACACTTCCTGAAATCTGTATTCAAATAGTTTTAATAAGTAGTCACACTTCCTGAAATCTATATTCAAATGGTTTTAATAAGTAGTCACACTTCCTGAAATCTATATTCAAATAGTTTTAATAAGTAGTCACACTTCCTGAAATCTGTATTCAAATAGTTTTAATAAGTAGTCACACTTCCTGAAATCTGTATTCAAATAGTTTTAATAAGTAGTCACACTTCCTGAAATCTGTATTCAAATAGTTTTAATAAGTAGTCACACTTCCTGAAATCTGTATTCAAATAGTTTTAATAAGTAGTCACACTTCCTGAAATCTGTATTCAAATAGTTTTAATAAGTAGTCACACTTCCTGAAATCTGTATTCAAATAGTTTTAATAAGTAGTCACACTTCCTGAAATCTGTATTCAAATAGTTTTAATAAGTAGTCACACTTCCTGAAATCTGTATTCAAATAGTTTTAATAAGTAGTCACTTCCTGAAATCTATATTCAAATAGTTTTAATAAGTAGTCACACTTCCTGAAATCTATATTCAAATAGTTTTAATAAGTAGTCACACTTCCTGAAATCTATATTCAAATAGTTTTAATAAATAGCCACTTCCTGAAATCTATATTCAAATAGTTTTAATAAGTAGCCACTTCCTGAAATCTATATTCAAATAGTTTTAATAAGTAGTCACACTTCCTGAAATCTATATTCAAATAGTTTTAATAAGTAGCCACTTCCTGAAATCTGTATTCAAATAGTTTTAATAAGTAGCCACTTCCTGAAATCTATATTCAAATAGTTTTAATAAGTAGCACACTTCCTGAAATCTATATTCAAATAGTTTTAATAACTTCCTGAAATCTGTATTTAAATAGTCACACTTCCTGAAATCTATATTCAAATAGTTTTAATAAGTAGTCACTTCCTGAAATCTGTATTCAAATAGTTTTAAAAAGTCACTTCCTGAAATCTGTATTCAAATAGTGGCTATTTGTTCCCAATCATTCCAAAGCAGTTAAAGGGAATGGGGTGCCATTTGGGACAAACTGGGGAGTATCTATAATATTCAGACCCAGGCCTAAGAGATTTTAATGGTGAGTGTTCATTAGTTTGCCAACACAAACTAAAAACTGCCTGAAATTAACTGTGATGAAACTAGGTTGAAAACGAGCAGATAAAGGTGGATTTTTAAATGACAAAAGACCCCGATTTAATGTGAATAAATGACTCAAAATAAATGTTGTATCGTTTTGTCTGTAAATCATGGTTTTAATTCTGTCTGCAAATGGTGAGTACGGCATGCCCTACCCTTGAAATCTACGTAAACAACACCCTACGGGCCCTGGTCAATAGTAGTGCACTACACAGGGAATAGGGTGCCATTCAACGAAGTCATAGATGAGGTGGGGGAAACAATAAGCAAAGCTGCATCTGAAATCTTATTAAAAACATGACGTAAGATTATTAAAAGATTAGCTTCACCTAGTTCCATCTCAGCACACTCTCTGTTTGTTTCTGTCCTTGAACAAAGAGTCTTCAGTTTACATGGAAGAAGAGGAGGAGATTCAAGAGAGGTTTTAAGGAGTAGGCACTTCCTGGGAGAGGCAGGAGAGAAGAGGCAGGTTTTAAGGGAGTAGGCAGGAGGGGAGAGGCAGGGATAGGCAAGATATTCAGCAGAAGAGTAGGAGAGGGAAGGCAAAGAGAGGCAGGGGGAGGAGAGGCAGGGGAGAGGGTAGAGGAGAGGCAGTAGAGGGAGAGGCAGGAGAGGAGAGGCAGGGGGGAGAGGCAGGAGAGAAGAGAGGCAGTAGAGGAAAGGCAAGAGAGGAGAGTAGGCAGGAGGGGATAGGCAATAGAGGAGAGGCAGGGGGAGGAGAGGCACTTCCTAGAGGGAAAGGCAGGGGTTTTAGGGGAGAGGCAGGAGAAGAGAGGCAGGAGAGGAGAGGCAGGAGAAGAGAGGCAGGAGGGGAGACAGATTTAATCACTCAACTGAATTGATTCACAGATTTCTCACAATGAAATAGTCTACTTTTAGGATGGAACTGAAAATAGATATTTGATAATTTCCACATCATTTATTCAATAATCTTTTCACTTTGTATGTTACAGACATGATATTTCTGTGGTTTGTAAGTATTTAGGAAACCCACATTCTCTGATTCATTCAGCCCAACTCTTCAGAATAAGTAGGCTGATTATCCAGCTTCTCTCTTCATGACCTGAGTCACCTCTCCTGATCCCTTTGTGGTGTATTCCAGGGACGACACTGCCCCCTGTGGCCTATTACAGTAACTGCAGGTTCTCAACACCAAAGGCATAGATATTTTTAAAATGTTTTTTTTATTTAACTAGGCAAGTCAGTTAAGAACAAATTATTATTTACAAATACGACCTACCAGGGAAAAAAGTGGGTTAACTGCCTTATTCAGGGGCAGAATGACAGATTTTCTTTTACCTTGTCAGCTTAGGGATTCGATCTAGCAACCTTTCAGTTACTGGCCCAATGCTGTAATCACTAAGCCACCCCCCCCCAATAAACCTTTATTGAACTGACTAAAAAATATGAATCCCTTATGTATAAATAAAGAGAGGTTTTGTTATATAAAACTTCAGAATAGTGCAATTCTGTGATGAACAAATACGATCAGACACAGCAGCAAGATAACATTTGGTCACAACAAAAAGTAATGTTTTTTCCTCAATTAAATAAAAGTCTAATTATTATTGTCAGGCTTGATGAGTTGGCGTACCCCAGAATAGTGCCTGGGTAGTCTACCTCTTCTGGATCTGTCTCTTCATAATCTGATCTAGGATCAGGTCTCCCTGCTTCACGTCCGTGTTGCCACAGCCAACCACCGGACAGCTGTGGGACGGAGAAAAGGAATATGCTAATGAATCTAATGTTTTAACTGCAACAGTTGTTTAAGTGGAAAACAAGGTGCTATAACAGCAGGGTAGGACAGAGAGACGACATCACATCCTGATTGACAAGGTGCTATAGCAACAGGGTAGGACGGAGAGACGACATCACATCCTGATTGACAAGGTGCTATAACAGCAGGGTAGGACAGACATCACATCCTGATTGACAAGGTGCTATAACAGCAGGGTAGGACAGAGAGACGATATCACATCCTGATTGACAAGGTGCTATAACAGCAGGGTAGGACAGAGATCGACATCACATCCTGATTGACAAGGTGAGAAAACAGCAGGGTAGGACAGAGAGACGACATCACATCCTGATTGACAAGGTGCTATAACAGCAGGGTAGACAGAGAGACGACATCACATCCTGATTGACAAGGTGCTATAACAGCAGGGTAGGACAGAGAGAGACATCACATCCTGATTGACAAGGTAGCTATAACAGCAGGGTAGGACAGAGAGACGACATCACATCCTGATTGACAAGGTGCTATAACAGCAGGGTAGGACAGAGAGACGACATCACATCCTGATTGACAAGGTGCTATAGCAGCAGGGTAGGACAGAGAGACGACATCACATCCTGATTGACAAGGTGCTATAGCAGGGTAGGACAGACGACATCACATCCTGATTGACAAGGTGCTATAGCAACAGGGTAGGACAGGAGAGAGACATCACATCCTGATTGACAAGGTGCTATAACAGCAGGGTAGGACAGAGAGACGACATCACATCCTGATTGACAAGGTGCTATAACACAGGGTAGGACAGAGAGACGACATCACATCCTGATTGACAAGGTGCTATATTCAAATAGTAGGACAGAGAGTAGACATCACATCCTGATTGACAAGGTGCTATATTCACAGGGTAGGACAGAGAGAGACATCACATCCTGATTGACATAGGTCAAACAGTTTTAACAGAGAGACGACATCACATCCTGATTGAAATCATAACAGCATAGTTTTAGATAAGACGACATCACATCCTGATTGACAAGGTGCTATAGCAAACAGGGTAGGACAGATAAGTACGACATCACATCCTGATTGACAAGGTGCTATAGCAACAGGGTAGGACAGAGAGACGACATCACATCCTGATTGACAAGGTGCTATAACAGCAGGGTAGGACAGAGAGACGACATCACATCCTGATTGATTCAAATAGTTTGCTATAACAGCAGGGTAGGACCAGAGACGACATCACATCCTGATTGACAAGGTGCTATAACAGCAGGGTAGGACAGAGAGACGACATCACATCTGATTGACAAGGTGCTATTGACAAGACATCAATTGATTGACCCAAGGTGCTATAACAGCAGGGTAGGACAGAGAGACGACATCACATCCTGATTGACAAGGTGCTATAACAAGGGTAGGACAGAGAGACGACATCACATCCTGATTGACAAGGTGCTATAACAGCAGGGTAGGACAGAGAGACGACATCACATCCTGATTGACAAGGTGCTATAACAGCAGGGTAGGACAGAGAGACGACATCACATCCTGATTGACAAGGTGCTATAAACAGGGTAGGACAGAGAACGACATCACATCCTGATTCAAGGTGCTATAACAAAACGGATTGACTGCTATAACAGCTTTAGGACAGAGAGACGACATCACATCCTGATTGACAAGGTGCTATAACAGCAGGGTAGGACAGAGAGACGACATCACATCCTGATTGACAAGGTGCTATAACAGCAGGGTAGGACAGAGAGACGACATCACATCCTGATTTGCTATAGCAAAGGGTAACAGACCATCTCCACCTGCAGGGGCCATCACATTATTGACAAGATTGCTTAACAGCAGGGTAGGACAGAGAGACGACATCACATCCTGATTGACAAGGTGCTATAACAACAGGGTAGGTCAGAGAGACGACATCACATCCTGATTGACAAGGTGCATAACAGCAGGGTAGGACAGAGAGTGCAATTTACTTTTTATCATCACATCCTGATTGACAAGGGCAGGGGTAGGACAGAGAGAGGACATCACATCCTGAGAAGCAGGGTAAGAAGAGGCAGAGAGGGAGAGGCTGGCAGAGGAAGTCAGGAGTAACAGGAGAGACATCACATCCTGAGAGGGAAGGTGCTAAGCAACAGGGAGAGTCAGGAGAGGGAGGCACAGAGACAAGAGTGCAGGAGGGTCAGGACAGAGAGAGACAACATCACAGGCATTGTAAGGTTTTATAGGCAAGAGTAGGACAGAGAGACGAGATCACATCCTGATTGACAAGGTGCTATAGCAAGAGGTAGTAACAGGGACATGGAGATTCCTGTAGGACAGGAGAGGACATCACATCATGGGGGCTTCACAGAGCTATTTGACAAGGAGGCTATAACAACAGGGTAGGACAGGAGACGACATCACATCCTGATTGACAAGGTGCTATAAGAGGTAGTGGCAGGGTTAGCTATAATAAACAGTGGAACTGAAAATAGACATCACATCCTGATTGACAGGTAATCTATAGCAACAGGGTATGTTACAGACATGATCATCCTGATTGACAAGGTGCATTCTCTGATTCATTCAGCCCAACAGAATAAGTAGGCTGAACAGCTTCTCTCTTCATAGATACTGACAGGAGGGTAGGACCTGAGTTACCTGACATCACTGATCCTGATTGACAAGGTGTATTCCAGGGACGACATTGATACTGCCCAACCTGTGGCAACAGAGGACATGACAGATTTGCTAGGTTATCAACAGGGTAGGACAAAGGACATAGATATTTTTAAAAGTTTTTTTTTATTTAACTAGGACCAAGTCATTAAGAGACCAACAGTAACAAATAGACTAGGGACAAAGTGGGTTAACTGACTTATTCAGCCAACCTGAGGACATGACAGATTTTCTTCCTGTCAGCTGAGGGATTCGACAGGTTTCTAGTTACTGGACAGGGGTAATCACCAACCTGAGGGACAGGTTATTGATACATGACAAATCCTGATGTTAGATACTGACAGGGATAAAAGGTTTATAAAACTTCAGGAATAGCAACCAGGGACAGGTTAGATACTGACAGGAGAGAGAGACCAACCAGGGGACAGGTCACAGACCAAAAAGTCAGGTTTTTAGAGACCAAATAGTCAGGGGAAGGTTAGATACTGACAGGAGGAGTAGAGACCAACCTGAGGGACAGGTTGATACTGACAGGAGGAGTAGAGACCAACCTGAGTGGGGACACAGGGACCAACCTGGAGTCAGGGGACAGGTTAATACTGACAGGATCAGGACCAACCTGAGGGGACCTGATACTGACAGGTTGCCACAGACCAACCAGGGACAGGTTAGATACTGACAGGAGAAAGACCAACCTGAAGGGGTTTTAACTGACAGGAGGAGTAGAGACCAACCTGAAAACAGGTTAGATACTGACAGGAGGAGTAGAGATCAACCTGGGGGACAGGTTATACTGACAGGAGGAGTAGAGACCAACCTGAGGGGACAGGTTAGATACTGACAGGGAGGAGTTAGAGACATCAACCTGAGAGGGACAGGTTAGATAGCAACAGGTAGGAGAGAGAGACCAACCTGAGTCAGGGACAGGTTAGATACTGACAGGAGGAGAGAGACCAACCTGAGTCAGGGACAGGTTGACAAGGTGCTATACTGACAGGAGGAGAGAGACCAACCTGAGGGGACAGGTTCAGATACTGATTGTAGAGACCAACCTGAGTCAGGGGACAGGTTAGATATGAGACCAACCTGAGGGGACAGGTTAGATACTGACATCACAGACCAACCTGAGTCAGGGGACAGGTTAGATACTGACAGGAGGAGGTAGGACCAACCTGAGGACAGGACATACTGACATCCTGAGAGAGACAACCTGGTGCTAGGTTAGATACTGACAGGGGAGTAGAGACCAACCTGATTGACAGGGGTAGGTTCACTGATCACATCCTGAGGGGACAGGTTGATACTGACAGGAGGAGTAGAGACCAACCTGAGCAGGGGACAGGGATACTGACAGGAGGAGAGAGACCAACCTGATTGACAGTGCTATAGATACTGACAGGAGGAGAGACCAACCTGAGGGGACATCAGGTTGATTGATAGGTGCTGACAGGGTAGGAGTAGAGACCAACCTGAGGGGACAGGTTAGATACTGACAGGAGGAGTAGAGACCAACCTGAGTCAGGGACAGGTTAGATACTGACAGGAGGACATCACCATCCTGATTGACAGGTTAGATACTGACAGGAGGAGTAGAGACCAACCTGAGTCAGGGGACAGGTTAGATACTGACAGGAGGAGGTGCTAGACCAACCTGAGGGGGACAGGTTAGATACTGACATCACATCCTGAGAGACCAACCTGAGGGGACAGGTTAGATACTGACAGGGTAGACCAACCTGAGGGGACATAGATACTGAGACCAACCTGAGGGGACAGGTTAGAACTGACAGAGACCAACCTGAGGGGACAGGTTAGATACTGACATAGACCAAGTCAGGGTAGGTCAGGAGGAGAGAGACCAACCTGAGTCAGGGACAGGTTGCTACTGACAGGAGGTAGAGACCAACCTGAGAGGGACAGGTTAGATACTGACAGGAGGAAGAGACCAACCTGAACAGGGGACAGGTTAGATACTGACAGGAGGAGAGAGACCAACCTGAGGGGACAGGTTAGATACTGACAGGAGGACAGAGACCAACCTGAGGGGACAGGTTAGATACTGACAGGAGGAGAGAGACCAACCAGAGGGACAGGTTAGATACTGACAGGAGTTAGAGACCAACCTGAGTCAGGGGACAGGTTAGATACTGACAGGAGGAGTAGAGACCAACCTGAGGGGACAGGTTAGATACTGACAGGAGGGTAGAGACAACCTGAGGGACAGGTCAGATACTGACAGGAGACAGAGACCAACCTGAGTAGGGACAGGTTAGATACTGACAGGAGGGAGAGACCAACCTGAGGGGACAGGTTAAACCTGACAGGAGGAGAGACCAACCTGAGTCAGGGGACAGGTTAGATACTGACAGGAGGAGAGAGACCAACCTGAGGGGACAGGTTAGATACTGACAGGAGGAGAGAGACCAACCTGAGGGGACAGGTTAGATACTGACAGGAGGAGTAGAGACCAACCTGAGGGGACAGGTTAGATACTGACAGGAGGAGTAGAGACCAACCTGAGGGGACAGGTTAGATACTGACAGGATTAGAGACCAACCTGAGGGGACAGGTTAGATACTGACAGGAGGAGAGAGACCAACCTGAGGGGACAGGTTAGATACTGACAGGAGGAGAGAGACCAACCTGAGGGGACAGGTTAGATACTGACAGGAGGAGAGAGACCAACCTGAGGGGACAGGTTAGATACTGACAGGAGGAGAGAGACCAACCTGAGGGGACAGGTTAGATACTGACAGGAGGAGAGAGACCAACCTGAGGGGACAGGTTAGATACTGACAGGAGGAGTAGAGACCAACCTGAGGGGACAGGTTAGATACTGACAGGAGGAGAGAGACCAACCTGAGGGGACAGGTTAGATACTGACAGGAGGAGAGAGACCAACCTGAGGGGACAGGTTAGATACTGACAGGAGGAGTAGAGACCAACCTGAGGGGACAGGTTAGATACTGACAGGAGGAGAGAGACCAACCTGAGGGGACAGGTTAGATACTGACAGGAGGAGAGAGACCAACCTGAGGGGACAGGTTAGATACTGACAGGAGGAGAGAGACCAACCTGAGGGGACAGGTTAGATACTGACAGGAGGAGAGAGACCAACCTGAGGGGACAGGTTAGATACTGACAGGAGGAGTAGAGACCAACCTGAGTCAGGGGACAGGTTAGATACTGACAGGAGGAGTAGAGACCAACCTGAGGGGACAGGTTAGATACTGACAGGAGGAGTAGAGACCAACCTGAGGGGACAGGTTAGATACTGACAGGAGGAGAGAGACCAACCAGGGGACAGGTTAGATACTGACAGGAGGAGAGAGACCAACCTGAGGGGACAGGTTAGATACTGACAGGAGGAGAGAGACCAACCTGAGGGGACAGGTTAGATACTGACAGGAGGAGAGAGACCAACCTGAGGGGACAGGTTAGATACTGACAGGAGGAGAGAGACCAACCTGAGGGGACAGGTTAGATACTGACAGGAGGAGTAGAGACCAACCTGAGTCAGGGGACAGGTGAAGTTAACCTCACTCTGCGTCACAGCAACGTCCTCATCCATCTCCTCCTCCATATTCTCTGCTGCCTCAGGGTTCACTGATGGAGGCAGAACATACACACAAGACAGGTTAACCAGTCACCATGTGGGACATGCTTGCTAGTCTACATACAACTAGTGTGTGTGTGTGTGTGTGTGTGTGTGTGTGTGTGTGTGTGTGTGTGTGTGTGTGTGTGTGTGTGTGTGCCTCACCTGTTTTGAGTGCGTTTCTGACGTTCTCCTTAAAGCTGACCAGCTTGACGTGGTTCTGCAGCTCTCCCTCAGACAGACTGCCGTGTGTCTCAGTGAACTTCTCCTTCACCAGGGACTTCAGTCTGAACATGGCCTCGGGCTCCTGGTTCCTCACCTGGAGAACAGGAGGCAGGTAACATCAGACAGGTGCTGGGGGGCAGACAGGTGCTCTATGGGGGGCAGACAGGTGCTCTATGGGGGGCAGACAGGCGCTGGGGGGGGCGGGGCAGACAGGTGCTCTGGGGGGGACAGACAGGCGCTGGGGCGGGGCAGACAGGTGCTGGGGGGGGGGCTGGGGGGGCAGACAGGTGGGGGGGGGCAGACAGGTGCGGGGGGCAGACAGGTGCTGCAGGTGGGGGGCAGACAGGTGCTGGGGGGCAGACAGGTGCTGGGGAGGGGGCAGACAGGTGCTGGGGAGGGGGCAGACAGGTGCTCTATGGGGGGCAGACAGGTGCTCATTCGTGAACACCGTAGCAAAAAGCTTTGCAATGGAAAATAAAAACAAAAAATGTCATATTGGACAGTTAGTCCCTCCCTGTTTCAGACGATCAGTTAGTCCCTCCCTGTTTCAGACGATCAGTTAGTCCCTCCCTGTTTCAGACGGTCAGTTAGTCCCTCCCTGTTTCAGACGATCAGTTAGTCCCTCCCTGTTTCAGACCGTCAGTTAGTCCCTCCCTGTTTCAGGGATCAGTTAGTCCCTCCCTGTTTCAGACGTTCAGTTAGTCCCTCCCTGTTTCAGGGCATCAGTTAGTCCCTCCCTGTTTCAGGGGCATCAGTTAGTCCCTCCCTGTTTCAGGCATCAGTTAGTCCCTCCCTGTTTCAGACGATCAGTTAGTCCCTCCCTGTTTCAGACGATCAGTTAGTCCCTCCCTGTTTCAGACGATCAGTTAGTCCCTCCCTGTTTCAGACGATCAGTTAGTCCCTCCCTGTTTCAGACGATCAGTTAGTCCCCCCTCCCTGTTTCAGACGATCAGTTAGTCCCTCTCTGTTTCAGACGATCAGTTAGTCCCTCCCCGTTTCAGACGATCAGTTAGTCCCTCCCTGTTTCAGACCGTCAGTTAGTCCCTCCCTGTTTCAGACGATCAGTTAGTCCCTCCCCGTTTCAGACGATCAGTTAGTCCCTCCCCGTTTCAGACCGTCAGTTAGTCCCTCCCTGTTTCAGACGATCAGTTAGTCCCTCCCTGTTTCAGACGATCAGTTAGTCCCTCCCTGTTTCAGACGATCAGTTAGTCCCTCCCTGTTTCAGACGATCAGTTAGTCCCTCCCTGTTTCAGACGATCAGTTAGTCCCTCCCTGTTTCAGACGATCAGTTAGTCCCTCCCTGTTTCAGACGATCAGTTAGTCCCTCCCCGTTTCAGACGATCAGTTAGTCCCTCCCTGTTTCAGACGATCAGTTAGTCCCTCCCTGTTTCAGACGATCAGTTAGTCCCTCCCTGTTTCAGACGATCAGTTAGTCCCTCCCTGTTTCAGACCGCTTCGATAAGTTTGGTGCCAAAGGAATACGACCTGGGTGTTATAGAGCCCCACTGTGGAGGTGGTGTCATAATACCCATAACACCTAGCGGGTCAAAACAGGGAAAAGGTTCCAATCTTTCTCTCACCATACATTTTTCCCCCCTATAGGGGATTTTAGAAAGAGTTAAAATAAGGGCTGCGTTTGGTGTAGTTTACCCCAGTGTGACGTTTTAATTACCATGTAAATCTCTCCAGGACAAGGTGACTTTTATCAATATATCTCCAGGACAAGGTGACTTTTATCAATATATCTCTAGGACAAGGTGACTTTTATCAATATATCTCCAGGACAAGGTGACTTATCAATATATCTCCAGGACAAGGTGACTTTTATCAATATATCTCCAGGACAAGGTGACTTTTATCAATATATCTCCAGGACAAGGTGACTTATCAATATATCTCCAGGACAAGGTGACTTATCAATATATCTCCAGGACAAGGTGACTTATCAATATATCTCCAGGACAAGGTGACTTATCAATATATCTCCAGGACAAGGTGACTTATCAATATATCTCTAGGACAAGGTGACTTTTATCAATATATCTCCAGGACAAGGTGACTTATCAATATATCTCCAGGACAAGGTGACTTATCAATATATCTCCAGGACAAGGTGACTTATCAATATATCTCCAGGACAAGGTGACTTTTATCAATATATCTCCAGGACAAGGTGACTTTTATCAATATATCTCCAGGACAAGGTGACTTTTATCAATATATCTCCAGGACAAGGTGACTTTTATCAATATATCTCTAGGACAAGGTGACTTTTATCAATATATCTCCAGGACAAGGTGACTTTTATCAATATATCTCCAGGACAAGGTGACTTTTATCAATATATCTCTAGGACAAGGTGACTTTTATCAATATATCTCCAGGACAAGGTGACTTTTATCAATATATCTCTAGGACAAGGTGACTTTTATCAATATATCTCTAGGACAAGGTGACTTTTATCAATATATCTCTAGGACAAGGTGACTTATCAATATATCTCCAGGACAAGGTGACTTTTATCAATATATCTCTAGGACAAGGTCTTTTATCAATATATCTCTAGGACAAGGTGACTTTTATCAATATATCTCCAGGACAAGGTGACTTTTATCAATATATCTCCAGGACAAGGTGACTTTTATCAATATATCTCTAGGACAAGGTGACTTTTATCAATATATCTCTAGGACAAGGTGACTTATCAATATATCTCCAGGACAAGGTGACTTTTATCAATATATCTCTAGGACAAGGTGACTTTTATCAATATATCTCCAGGACAAGGTGACTTTTATCAATATATCTCTAGGACAAGGTGACTTTTATCAATATATCTCTCTATAGATCATCTATTGTCTGGCTTAGTTTAATAACACCATTACATGACAAGGTAAATAGATCATCTATTGTCTGGTTTAGTTTAATAACAGGACTAGGTAAATAGATCATCTATTGTCTGGTTTAGTTTAATAACATGACTAGATAAATAGATAATCTATTGTCTGGTTTAGTTTAATAACATGACTAGATAAATAGATAATCTATTGTCTGGTTTAGTTTAATAACATGACTAGATAAATAGATCATCTATTGTCTGGTTTAGTTTAATAACATGACTAGATAAATAGATCATCTATTGTCTGGTTTAGTTTAACAACATGACTAGATAAATAGATCATCTATTGTCTGGTTTAGTTTAATAACATGACTAGATAAATAGATCATCTATTGTCTGGTTTAGTTTAATAACATGACTAGATAAATAGATCATCTATTGTCTGGTTTAGTTTAATAACATGACTAGATAAATAGATCATCTATTGTCTGGCTTAGTTTAATAACACCATTACATGACAAGGTAAATAGATCATCTATTGTCTGGTTTAGTTTAATAACAGGACTAGGTAAATAGATCATCTATTGTCTGGTTTAGTTTAATACCACCATTACATGACTAGTATCACTGGAAAGTGACATTCTGAGTGATAACGTAGAGGATTGTGATTCCTTATCCAACAGCTACAGTAGGCTACACGCCTCCGTTTGAGGATCCACACTGATCTCCGGAATCCATCCGACAGAAAATGAACTTTGACCCTTGTAGTTCAGTACTTCACCTCTGCAGTGACACAGTTCACCACCTCAACGAAGCAGTTGATCTCCTGGTCCAGTTTGGCACACTCCAGCATCATCACCTCCAGCTTCTTCAGGACTGCATCATTCTCAGTTCCTGTAATAATCATCACATCATACACAATTATCCATATCTCTGTATACTGTTGTTATGGTGACACAAGCTTCCAAATGGTAGACAGCATTCCATATCTCTGTATGCTGTTGTTATGGTGACACAAGCTTCCAAATGGTAGACAGCATTCCATATCTCTGTATACTGTTGTTATGGTGACACAAGCTTCCAACTGGTAGACAGCATTCCATATATCTGTATACTGTTGTTATGGTGACACAAGCTTCCAAATGGTAGACAGCATTCCATATCTCTGTATACTGTTGTTATGGTGACACAAGCTTCCAAATGGTAGACAGCATTCCATATCTCTGTATACTGTTGTTATGGTGACACAAGCTTCCAAATGGTAGACAGCATTCCATATCTCTGTATACTGTTGTTATGGTGACACAAGCTTCCAAATGGTAGACAGCATTCCATATATCTGTATACTGTTGTTATGGTGACACAAGCTTCCAACTGGTAGACAGCATTCCATATCTCTATACTGTTGTTATGGTGACAATCCAAATGGTAGACAGCATTCCATATCTCTATACTGTTGTTATGGTGACACAAGCTTCCAAATGGTAGACAGCATTCCATATATCTGTATGCTGTTGTTATGGTGACACAAGCTTCCAAATGGTAGACAGCATTCCATATCTCTGTATACTGTTGTTATGGTGACACAAGCTTCCAACTGGTAGACAGCATTCCATATATCTGTATACTGTTGTTATGGTGACACAAGCTTCCAACTGGTAGACAGCATTCCATATCTCTGTATAGTAGAAAATGTGTCCAACAAGCCTGCTGGCTAGAGAGATTTCATATTTTCAAATACCACATGGCACATATTTTTGACCCGGGCTCGTAAAAACGTCAATATACCAAAATCCTCAAGTGACATCCTTGTGTGAACCGCTCCCCTTCCTAGTTACGTCAGTCAGACAGACAGTCAGACAGTCAGTCAGACAAACAGTCAGTCAGACAGACAGACAGACAGACAGACAGACAGTCAGTCAGTCAGTCAGACAGTCACACAGTCAGTCACAGACAGTCAGTCAGACAGACAGACAGACAGACAGTCAGTCAGACAGTCAGTCAGTCAGTCAGTCAGTCAGTCAGTCAGTCAGTCAGTCAGACAGTCAGTCACAGACAGTCAGTCAGACAGAGTCAGTCAGTCAGACAGTCAGTCAGACAGTCAGACAGTGTCTCACAGACAGTCAGTCACAGTCAGTCAGACAGCCAGACAGACAGTCAGACAGTCAGTCACAGACAGTCAGTCACAGTCAGTCAGACAGCCAGACAGACAGTCAGACAGTCAGTCAGTCAGTCAGTCAGTCAGTCAGTCACAGACAGTCAGTCACAGACAGTCAGTCACAGTCAGTCAGTCACAGTCTGTCACAGTCAGACAGTCAGTCACAGTCAGACAGACAGTCAGACCTCAGACAGACAGTTTCTGACAGTCAGTCAGTCAGACAGTCAGTCAGTCAGACAGTCAGTCTGACAGTAGACAGTCAGTCAGCCAGTCACAGACAGTCAGTCACCTCAGTCAGACAGTCAGTCAGACAGTCAGTCAGACAGTCAGTCAGTCAGTCAGTCAGACAGTCAGTCAGACAGACAGTCAGTCAGACAGCCAGACAGACAGTCAGACAGACAGTCACAGACAGTCAGTCACAGACAGTCAGTCACAGTCAGACAGTCAGTCAGTCAGAGACAGTCAGTCAGACAGTCAGTCAGACAGACAGAGTCAGACAGTCCCATTGACTACATACACACAAAGAGCCTGTCCAGTGAGAAGGATTCGACAAAGATATTACCAGCAGTCAAGTGTCTCTCTGATAGAGACGTGCCACTAACCTACCTGCTGTTTCTGCCCCAAGTGTCTCTCTGATAGAGACGTGCCACTAACCTACCTGCTGTTTCTGCACCAAGTGTCTCTCTGATAGAGACGTGCCACTAACCTACCTGCTGTTTCTCTCTGATAGAGACGTGCCACTAACCTACCTGCTGTGTCTCTCTGATAGAGACGTGCCACTAACCTACCTGCTGTGTCTCTCTGATAGAGACGTGCCACTAACCTACCTGCTGTTTCTCTCTGATAGAGACGTGCCACTAACCTACCTGCTGTGTCTCTCTGATAGAGACGTGCCACTAACCTACCTGCTGTGTCTCTCTGATAGAGACGTGCCACTAACCTACCTGCTGTTTCTGCCCCAAGTGTCTCTCTGATAGAGACGTGCCACTAACCTACCTGCTGTTTCTGCCCCAAGTGTCTCTCTGATAGAGACGTGCCACTAACCTACCTGCTGTTTCTGCACCAAGTGTCTCTCTGATAGAGACGTGCCACTAACCTACCTGCTGTTTCTGCACCAAGTGTCTCTCTGATAGAGACGTGCCACTAACCTACCTGCTGTTTCTCTCTGATAGAGACGTGCCACTAACCTACCTGCTGTTTCTCTCTGATAGAGACGTGCCACTAACCTACCTGCTGTTTCTCTCTGATAGAGACGTGCCACTAACCTACCTGCTGTGTCTCTCTGATAGAGACGTGCCACTAACCTACCTGCTGTGTCTCTCTGATAGAGACGTGCCACTAACCTACCTGTGTTTCTCTCTGATAGAGACGTGCCACTAACCTACCTGCTGTTTCTTCTAGAGACGTGCCACTAACCTACCTGCTGTTTCTCTCTGATAGAGACATGCCACTAACCTACCTGCTGTTTCTGCCACGTCCAGAGCAACGTCGGTCACAATGTCCATCCCCGTTCCAATATCTGTCTGACATGTTTTCAGACTAGACAGTGTGGAGTGGACTGCACTCAAGGACATGTTGAAATCTAAAACATGAAAGTATCTGAAACAAGAGATGTTAAGTCGTTAGAATATTAGGTCCCTTTGTGTTTTGGTTAATTGTGTTTGTCACATGACATTGTTTAAAAAAATAAAAACTTTATTTAAAAAGATTTTGAATCAAACGGTCCTACTTTCTTTTTCATGTCAGATGGTTCAGAAACATCCTCAGACAACTGCTGTCATTTTTGTTCTAATTCAAATTTATAGAAAAGGCTTCAAATTAAAAAAAAATACCAAAACACAGGGTCCTAGTTATAATGAATCAATCAAAACACAGGGTCCTAGTTATAATGAATCAACATGATTAACCAAAACACAGGGACCTGGTTATAATGAATCAACCAAAACACAGGGTCCTGGTTATAATGAATCAACACGATTAACCAAAACACAGGGTCCTGGTTATAATGAATCAACACGATTAACCAAAACACAGGGTCCTAGGTTATAATGAATCAACATGATTAACCAAAACACAGGGTCCTAGTTATAATGAATCAACCAAAACACAGGGTCCTGGTTATAATGAATCAACCAAAACACAGGGTCCTAGTTATAATGAATCAACATGATTAACCAAAACACAGGGTCCTAGTTATAATGAATCAACACGATTAACCAAAACACAGGGTCCTGGTTATAATGAATCAACATGATTAACCAAAACACAGGGACCTGGTTATAATGAATCAACACGATTAACCAAAACACAGGGTCCTGGTTATAATGAATCAACATGATTAACCAAAACACAGGGACCTGGTTATAATGAATCAACATGATTAACCAAAACACAGGGACCTGGTTATAATGAATGAACCAAAACACAGGGTCCTGGTTATAATGAATCAACACGATTAGCCAAAACACAGGGTCCTAGTTATTATGAATCAAACAAAACACAGGGACATGGTTATAGTGAATCAACATGATTAACCAAAACACAGGGTCCTAGTTATAATGAATCAACCAAAACACAGGGACCTGGTTATAATGAATCAATCAAAACACAGGGACCTGGTTATAATGAATCAACACCATTAACCAAAACACAGGGTCCTAGTTATTATGAATCAACCAAAACACAGGGACCTGGTTATAATGAATCAACACGATTAACCAAACCACAGGGTCCTAGTTATAATGAATCAACATGATTAACCAAAACACAGGGTCCTAGTTATAATGAATCAACATGATTAGCCAAAACACAGGGTCCTAGTTATAATGAATCAACATGATTAACCAAAACACAGGGTCCTGGTTATAATGAATTAACCAAAACACAGGGTCCTAGATATAATGAATCAACATGATTAACCAAAACACAGGTCCTGGTTATAATGAATGAACCAAAACACAGAGTCCTAGTTATAATGAATCAACATGATTAACCAAAACACAGGGTCCTGGTTATAATGAATTAACCAAAACACAGGGTCCTGGTAATAATGAATTAACCAAAACACAGGGTCCTGGTTATAATGAATTAACCAAAACACAGGGTCCTGGTTATAATGAATCAACATGATTAGCCAAAACACAGGGTCCTAGTTATTATCAATCAAACAAAACACAGGGACCTGGTTATAATGAATGAACCAAAACACAGGGTCCTAGTTATAATGAATCAACCAAAACACAGGGACCTAGTTATAATGAATCAACATGATTAACCAAAACACAGGGACTTGGTTATAATGAATTAACCAAAACACAGGGTCTTGGTTATAATGATGATTAACCAAAACACAGGGACTTGGTTATAATGAATCAACATAACCAAAACACAGGGTCTTGGTTATAATGAATTAACCAAAACACAGGGACCTGGTTATAATGAATCAACATGATTAACCAAAACACAGGGACTTGGTTATTAGTGAATCAACATGATTAACCAAAACACAGGGTCTTGGTTATAATTAATTAACCAAAACCAGGTTTGAATTAACCAAAATTCAGGGTCCTGGTTATAATGAATCAAGCCACCCTCGGCATATTGGAGCAGATGCCAGGATGTCCAACCCTAACCCATGGAGAACTGGTGTGCAGGTTTTTGTTCCAGCCTTGCTCAAAACACACCTGATTCAGTTGCTCACCGATACCTTGTGTAGTTGACTTAACGTTAGGGCAAGGTTGGAATAATAACCTGCATACGGTCACAAAACAAGTTGTAGCTACCTTCAGGTTGAATCCACGTATCACCAACAAGTGCACTGACTGGCTGTGTTGATACCTGGCCAGCCGGTTAACGTTACGCTATAATCACTAACTATGGGCGGCGAAGCAAGCATGCCAATAAATAGCAAGCTATCCTCACGACTTTCCTCGCTGGGATGGTTTTTACAGGTTGTAGACGTGTTCTTTAATGTGTTGATGTCTCAATAAGATAAAATACTAAACAACTTTAGCTGCGTAAAATGACCGGGAAAAGTTTGTTCTGGTTTCCGGTTCCTCTTGAGGTGGTCTTCTTCTTCTTCTTCTTCGATGGGGTTTAACGGCGGTTTGCATCCAATGTTAGGGGTGCATTATCGCCACCAGCTGGACGGGGTATTGAATAAGATAATAACAACATTATTGATAACTATTAATAAGAATAAGAATACAATTTCGGGAAAGAGGGAAAACGATATCATACAAAAATAAAAACGTCAACTAAAAAAAAACATTTATAAATATATATATATTTATTAATCATACTTATCCAATCACAGTCCACTCCAAAATACTTCCCTGCGCAGGCTCAGGGGCCAGTGATGGGCTACATTAACCTATGTGGTCTAATCTCGAGGCCATCCTTCCAAATCTCAACTCATAATATGTCAAGATTAGATGAGGAATATGACTTCTAGAAATGGTATATCTATACATAATGTATCATTAAGATGAGGAATATGACTTCTAGCAATGGTATATCTATACATAATGTATCATTAAGATGAGGAATATGACTTCTAGAAATGGTATCTATACACAGACACTATGACAGCAAGTCAGAAACCTCTATACCCACACAGACACTTGACACCAAGTCAGGTAACCCCTATACCCACACAGACACCTGACACCAAGTCAGTTAACCCCTATACCCACACAGACACCTGACACCAAGTCAGTTAACCCCTATACCCACACAGACACCTGACACCAAGTCAGTTAACCCCTATACCCACACAGACACTTGATACCAATCAGGTAACCCTGTACCCACACAGACACTTGATACCAAGTCAGGTAACCCCTGTACCCACACAGACACTTGATACCAAGTCAGGTAACCCCTGTACCCACACAGACACTTGATACCAAGTCAGTTAACCCCTGTACCCACACAGACACTTGATACCAAGTCAGGTAACCCCTGTACCCACACAGACACTTGACACCAAGTCAGGTAACCCCTGTACCCACACAGACACTTGATACCAAGTCAGGTAACCCCTGTACCCACACAGACACTTGATACCAAGTCAGGTAACCCCTGTACCCACACAGACACTTGATACCAAGTCAGGTAACCCCTGTACCCACACAGACACTTGACACCAAGTCAGGTAACCCCTGTACCCACACAGACACTGACACCAAGTCAGGTAACCCTGTACCCACACAGACACTTGATACCAAGTCAGGTAACCCCTGTACCCACACAGACACTTGATACCAAGTCAGGTAACCCCTGTACCCACACAGACACTGGACACCAAGTCAGTTAACCCCTGTACCCACACAGACACCTGACACCAAGTCAGGTAACCCCTGTACCTACACAGACACTGGACACCAAGTCAGGTAACCCCTGTACCCACACAGACACTGGACACCAAGTCAGGTAACCCCTGTACCCACACAGACACTTGATACCAAGTCAGGTAACCCCTGTACCCACACAGACACTTGATACCAAGTCAGGTAACCCCTGTACCCACACAGACACTTGATACCAAGTCAGTTAACCCCTGTACCCACACAGACACTTGATACCAAGTCAGGTAACCCCTGTACCCACACAGACACTTGATACCAAGTCAGTTAACCCCTGTACCCACACAGACACTTGATACCAAGTCAGGTAACCCCTGTACCCACACAGACACTTGATACCAAGTCAGTTAACCCCTGTACCCACACAGACACTTGATACCAAGTCAGGTAACCCCTGTACCCACACAGACACTGGACACCAAGTCAGGTAACCCCTGTACCCACACAGACACTGGACACCAAGTCAGGTAACCCCTGTACCCACACAGACACTTGATACCAAGTCAGGTAACCCCTGTACCCACACAGACACTTGACACCAAGTCAGTTAACCCCTGTACCCACACAGACACTTGATACCAAGTCAGGTAACCCCTGTACCCACACAGACACTGGACACCAAGTCAGTTAACCCCTGTACCCACACAGACACTGACACCAAGTCAGGTAACCCCTGTACCTACACAGACACTGGACACCAAGTCAGGTAACCCCTGTACCCACACAGACACCTGACACCAAGTCAGGTAACCCCTGTACCCACACAGACACTTGACACCAAGTCAGGTAACCCCTTAGATTACAGACTTTGTACTAAAAGTCAGGTAACCGTACCCACACATATACTGGACACCAAGTCATGTTGAACAGATTAACACAGACACTAGATACCAAGTCAGGTCCCCCTGGTTTTATTCCCGTGTTCAGCATCAGACACTGGACACCAAGTCAGGACACTGAGAACCCTCAGGTAACCCCTACCCACACAGACACTGTGTTGACACCAAGTCAGGGGACTTACCCACACAGACTGGGAGCTAAGCTTTACCCACACAGACACCTGTCATGTCTGGTGATGTCTTCACCAGTTTTGTCACACATTTTGTCTGTTTTTGTAACATGAGATATTATTATTATTATATTATATTATGAGATGACACCGTGGTTTTATGATGATGAGATATTATTAGTCATTCTGTGGCTCAGTCAGAGACGAGAGAAAGGGCGAACACCACGGTCAGTAACCCCTGTGGGTTCAATTCCCGGGACCACCCAAACGGGAGAGATGTATGCACACATGACTGTACCAGTCGCTTTGGATAAATGTCTTCTAGTTTTGTGGCATTATTATTATTATTATTATATTATTATTATATTATATTATGAGATAGGTTTTTGATGATGAGATATTATTATTATTATATTATGAGATAGGTTGATGCTATTGAAGGATTTATTATATTTATTATAATTTTTTAATTTATACAGAATGTCACACCAGCTCTAGTATGATGAGGAAACTATTAGGATCCATTTTGTTTATGATGGCCAGGCGGCACAGTTTATGACGTGGCACGCAACCATTGGTTGATGGTCGATGCAACATCTGCTCATGTAGATCTGGACCAATGAATCCAGTCTCATTGAAGAAGGAGGAAGTCCAGCCAGACATTTCTTCAAAATAAAAGACGCACAAACTACTGTAAATTGCTTGGTTTTTAAAATGGTTTAAAAAACGTTCTGTTATATGAAATAAAAAAAATTCAAAAAAACTAAATGATATACCATTAGATTTATTCAAAGCCTCTTTTGTATTTAATTAATGACATATTACCACAGTGACATTATGCCAAAGCTGGTAACACATGATGTTATTAAAAACCATTAAACTATTTACAGTGTTACTGAAGCATTAGCACATTAAAAGTCATTACGTAACCAAGAGATTAATTAAAGTCAAAATGAATGAATCAACAGAAAGTTAAACCAAGAGGCCTTTATCCAGAACGGGACTGTCCTGAACTCGAGACCATTATCTAGATCTTCACAGGACTGTCCTGAACTCGAGACCATTATCTAGATCTTCACAGGACTGTCCTGAACTCGAGGCCTTTATCTAGATCTTCACAGGACTGTCCTGAAGAGGCCATTATCCAGATCTTCACAGGACTGTCCTGAACTCGAGGCCATTATCCAGATCTTCACAGGACTGTCCTGAACTCGAGGCCTTTATCCAGATCTTCACGGGACTGTCCTGAACTTGAGGCCTTTATCTAGATCTTCACAGGACTGTCCTGAACTCGAGGCCTTTATCCAGATCTTCACAGGACTGTCCTGAACTCGAGGCCTTTATCCAGATCTTCACGGGACTGTCCTGAACTCGAGGCCTTTATCCAGATCTTCACAGGACTGTCCTGAACGAGGCCTTTATCCAGATCTTCACAGGACTGTCCTGAACTCATCAAAGATGAAACTTGGCACGTGGGCCTCGGCCACCTTTAAAGACAGAAAAACAACAGATTATTATATGCATGTAAAATGTCATATTCCAGATGAATATCTATAGTATTTTTTCCCTCCCATGGGTGTTGTTGCTAATCCTAATCTGAACCTAATCTAATCCAATCCTAATCTAATCTAATCCAATCATAATCCAATCCTAATCTAATCCAATCCTAACCTAATCCAATCCTAATCCAATCCTAATCCAATCCAATCCTAATCTAATCCTAATCTAATCCAATCCTAATCTAATCCTGATCCTAATCCAATCCTAATCTAATCTAATCCTAATTCAATCCTACTCTAATCCTGATCCTAATCTAATCCTAATCTAATCCAATCCTAATCCTAATCTAATCCTACCTTGCGAGGCAGTTTGGTGTAGCGTACGTAATCCTCCAGAAACATCAGAGCTCCCACCACATCGGACGGCATGTCCGGGATCTTCTGACTGTAAAATAATTATTTACCCAAAATCTACATTTCATTCAATTTGAAGCAGAATATAAACCCCAATAACACAGTGATCCACAAAATGTACTTCATTTTTTAATTTAAATTGTATTTATACAGATTAGATCTATGGAGATAACGTTTGTTTTTTTGTTGCAAGAAAGAGCTGTTTGAAATAGCAGCCTTGGGCATCGTTCACTAGCAATACATGTATTATATATAAATACATCTGACTTTACTGTGATATCACTGTTTACGCTCTTAAAATGAAGGTGAATATGGGATGTTTTTAAACTGGCAAATTAATCAATCAATCAACAAATGAATCAATCAACAAATCAATCAACAAATGAATCAATCAACAAATAAATCAAACAATCAATTGATCAATCAATCAATCAACAAATCAATCAACAAATCAATCAAACAATCAATTGATCAATCAATCACTCAACAAATCAATCAACAAATCAATCACTCAACAAATCAATCAACAAATCAATCACTCAACAAATCAATCAATCACTCAAATCAATCAATCAATCAAATCAATCAATCAATCAAATCAATCAAATCAATCAATCATCAAATCAATCAATCATCAAATCAATCAATCATCAAATCAATCAATCATCAAATCAATCAATCAACAAATCAATCAATCAACAAATCAATCAATCAACAAATCAATCAATCAACAAATCAATCAATCAACAAATCAATCAATCAACAAATCAATCAATCAACAAATCAATCAATCAACAAATCAATCAATCAACAAATCAATCAATCAACAAATCAATCAATCAACAAATTAATCAATCAACAAATTAATCAATCAACAAATTAATCAATCAAACGTACCTGGTGCACTGTTCCATGACGGAGCGTATGAATTGCCCAATGAGAGCCAGGAACTGCTCTGTGTATCTGGAGTGGAACTGCTTCAGCAGAGTGAGCAGGCCAAGAACCAGAGGAGACCAGTCTACGGGGTCGGTGGCTTTCCTGCACGTCATCCCTGGACAAATAGGAGAATACAGCCAATCACATGGGGGGACACACTCAATATGGGTCAGGACCAGCCAATCACATGGTGGGACACACTCAATATGGGTCAGGACCAGCCAATCACATGGACACACTCAATATGGGTCAGGACCAGCCAATCACATGGTGGGACACACTCAATATGGGTCAGGACCAGCCAATCACATGGTGGGACACACTCAATATGGGTCAGGACCAGCCAATCACATGGACACACTCAATATGGGTCAGGACCAGCCAATCACATGGTGGACACACTCAATATGGGTCAGGACCAGCCAATCACATGGACACACTCAATATGGGTCAGGACCAGCCAATCACATGGTGGGACACACTCAATATGGGTCAGGACCAGCCAATCACATGGACACACTCAATATGGGTCAGGACCAGCCAATCACATGGTGGACACACTCAATATGGGTCAGGACCAGCCAATCACATGGACACACTCAATATGGGTCAGGACCAGCCAATCACATGGGACACACTCAATATGGGTCAGGACCAGCCAATCACATGGTGGGACACACTCAATATGGGTCAGGACCAGCCAATCACATGGTGGGATACACTCAACATGGGTCAGGACCAGCCAATCACATGGTGGACACACTCAATATGGGTCAGGACCAGCCAATCACATGGACACACTCAATATGGGTCAGGACCAGCCAATCACATGGACACACTCAATATGGGTCAGGACCAGCCAATCACATGGACACACTCAATATGGGTCAGGACCAGCCAATCACATGGACACACTCAATATGGGTCAGGACCAGCCAATCACATGGACACACTCAACATGGGTCAGGACCAGCCAATCACATGGACACACTCAATATGGGTCAGGACCAGCCAATCACATGGTGGACACACTCAATATGGGTCAGGACCAGCCAATCACATGGTGGGATACACTCAATATGGGTCAGGACCAGCCAATCACATGGACACACTCAATATGGGTCAGGACCAGCCAATCACATGGACACACTCAATATGGGTCAGGACCAGCCAATCACATGGACACACTCAATATGGGTCAGGACCAGAGATTATATATTTTTTTATTACATAATCACATATGGGGGGCCAGCCAATCACATGGACACACTCAACATGGGTCAGGACCAGCCAATCACATGGACACACTCAACATGGGTCAGGACCAGCCAATCACATGGACACACTCAATATGGGTCAGGACCAGCCAATCACATGGACACACTCAGCCAATCATGGGTCTTTTGGGCAAACCAGCCAATCACATGGTGGGACACACTCAACATGGGTCAGGACCAGCCAATCACATGGTGGGACACACTCAACATGGGTCAGGAACAGCCAATCATGGACATGGTTTGGTATTCAGATCAGCCAATCATGGGTCAGGACATGCCAATCACATGTCACATGGACACACTCAATATGGGTCAGGATCAGCCAATCACATGGTGACACTCCAACATGGGTCAGGACCAGCCAATCACATGGTGGGACACACTCAATATGGGTCAGGACCAGCCAATCACATGGACACACTCAGGGATGCGGGGTCAGGACCAGCCAATCACATGGGAACACTCCAATATGGGTCAGGACCAGCCAATCACATGGTGGGACACACGTTTTCACAGGGATCTCAATCCCACATGGTCAGTCGGACTGGATGTCCTTTGGGTGGACCAGCCAATCACATGGTGGGACACACTCAATATGGGTCAGGAGCCAATCACATGTTGACACACTCAAATGGGTCAGGACCAGCAGATATGGTATTTTTTATTACATATTTGGGATTGGGTCAGGACTGCCAATCCAGGGGATACACTCTGATTGGTCATTTTGACCATCCAATCATTCTTTGGGCAAAAGATTACATTCAATGCCTGGGTCAACCCAGCCTACACACATTGGGAACACTCCGATCTGCCAGGACCAGCCAATCACATGGTGGGACATGAACTCAACATGGGTCAGGATCCATGCTGGCCCATGTTCACCTGACAGGTGGATAACTCAACCCCATGTGACCTGACAGCCAATCACATGGTCCACAGGGATGCTGGCCCATGTTGACCACAAGGTGTAGAAAGTGTTCCACAGGGATGCTGGCCCAATCACATGGTGGGATACACCAATGCTGGGTCAGGACCAGCCAATCACATGGTGCCCCAGGACACACTCATGGGTCCCCAGTCATCACAGGATAACTCCCCATGTCACCTGCCAGCCAATCACATGGACAACCCAGTCATGGTCAGCCAACACATGGACAACCCACAGTCACCTGTGCCAGGACCAACCTGTCCCAATCACCTGACAGCTCAATATGGGTCACCTCAGCCAACACACCCAACGGTCATGGGTCCAGGCCAGCCAATCCCAACCCCCTCAAGGTGTTGAACAGCCAACCCCCCCAGTCACCTGGACCAGCCTCCCATGGGTCACCTGGACCAGCCAACCCACCCAATATGGGTCACCTGCCAGCCAATCCATGGACCCCATGGGTCAGGACCAGCCAATCAATGGTGGGACACACCTCAATATGGGTCAGCCAAGCCAACCCCAGTCTGACAGCCAACCCACCCCAGTCACCTGCCAGCCAGCCAACCCCAGTCACCCGCCCAGCCAACCCACACCCCAGTCAGGACCAGCCAACCCAACCCCAGTCACCTGCCAGCCAACCTAACCCCAGTCACCTGCCAGCCAACCCAACCCCAGTCACCTGCCAGCCAACCCAACCCCAGTCACCTGACAGCCAACCCAACCCCAGTCACCTGCCAGTGTTCCAACCCCAGTCACCTGCCAGCCAACCCAACCCCAGTCACCTGACAGCCAACCCAACCCCAGTCACCTGCCAGCCAACCCAACCCCAGTCACCTGCCAGCCAACCCAACCCCAGTCACCTGCCAGCCAACCCAACCCCAGTCACCTGACAGCCAACCCAACCCAGTCACCTGCCAGCCAACCCACAAACCCCCAGTCACCTGCCAACCCTTCCCAACCCCAGTCACCTGATGTCCAGCCAACCCAACCCCAGTCACCTGACAGCCAACCCAACCCCAGTCACCTGCCAGCCAACAAACCGGTGTGCCTGAACCCCAGTCACCTGATTTCAGCCAACCCAACCCCAGTCACCTGACAGCAACCCAACCCAACCCCAGTCACCTGACAGCCAACCCCAGTCACCTGCCAGCCAACCCAACCCCAGTCACCTGACAGCCAACCCAACCCCAGTCACCTGACAGCCAACCCAACCCCAGTCACCTGCCAGCCAACCCAACCCCAGTCACCTGCCAGCCAACCCAACCCCAGTCACCTGCCAGCCAACCCAACCCCAGTCACCTGACAGCCAACCCCAGTCACCTGCCAGCCAACCCAACCCCAGTCACCTGCCAGCCAACCCAACCCCAGTCACCTGCCAGCCAACCCAACCCCAGTCACCTGCCAGCCAACCCAACCCCAGTCACCTGCCAGCCAACCCAACCCCAGTCACCTGCCAGCCAACCCAACCCCCCTAGTCACCTGCCAGCCAACCCAACCCCAGTCACCTGCCAGCCAACCAAACCCCAGTCACCTGACATCCAACCCAACCCAACCCCAGTCACCTGCCAGCCAACCCAACCCCAGTCACCTGCCAGCCAACCCAACCCCAGTCACCTGACAGCCAACCCAACCCCAGTCACCTGCCAGCCAACCCAACCCCAGTCACCTGCCAGCCAACCCAACCCCAGTCACCTGCCAGCCAACCCAACCCCCAGTCACCTGCCAGCCAACCCAACCCCAGTCACCTGCCAGCCAAGCCAACCCAACCCCAGTCACCTGCCAGCTAACCCAACCCCAGTCACCCAGACAACCCAACCCCAGTCACCTGACAGCCAACCCAACCCCGGTCACCTGACAGCCAACCCAACCCCGGTCACCTGACAGCCAACCCAACCCAACCCCAGTCACCCGCCAGCCAACCCACCGATCACCTGCCAGCCAACCCAACCCCAGTCACCTGCCAGCCAACCCAACCCCGGTCACCTGCCAGCCAACCCAACCCCAGTCACCTGCCAGCCAACCCAACCCCAGTCACCTGCCAGACAACCCAACCCGGGTCACCTGCCAGCCAACCCAACCCCAGTCACCTGCCAGCCAACCCAACCCCAGTCACCTGACAGCCAAGTCACCCAAGCCAACCCAACCCCAGTCACCTGCCAGCCAACCCAACCCCAGTCACCCGCCAGCCAACCCAACCCCAGTCACCTGCCAGCCAACCAAACCCAGTCACCTGACAGCCAACCCAACCCCCGGTCACCTGCCAGCCAACCCAACCCCAGTCACCTGCCAGCCAACCCAACCCCAGTCACCTGCCAGCCAACCCAACCCCAGTCACCTGCCAGCCAACCCAACCCCAGTCACCTGCCAACCAACCCAACCCCAGTCACCTGCCAGCCAACCCAACCCCAGTCACCCAGCCAAGCCAACCCAACCCCGGTCACCTGCCAGCCAACCCAACCCCCACCTGCCAGCCAACCCAACCCCAGTCACCTGCCAGCCAACCCAACCCCAGTCACCTGCCAGCCAACCCAACCCCAGTCACCTGCCAGCCAACCCAACCCCGGTCACCTGACAGCCACCCCAACCCAACCCCAGTCACCTGCCAGCCAACCCAACCCAGTCACCCGCCAGCCAACCCAACCCCAGTCACCTGCCAGCCAACTCCAACCCCAGTCAACCCAACCCAGTCACCCGCCAGCCAACCCAACCCCGGTCACCTGACAGCCAACCCAACCCCAGTCACCTGCCAGCCAACCCAACCCCAGTCACCTGACAGCCAACCCAACAACCACAGTCCCCTGCCAGCCAACCCAACCCCAGTCACCTGCCAGCCAACCCAACCCCAGTCACCTGCCAGCCAACCCAACCCCAGTCACCTGCCAGCCAACCCAACCCCAGTCACCTGCCAGCCAACCCAACCCCAGTCACCTGCCAGCCAAGCCAACCCAACCCCAGTCACCTGCCAGCCAAACCCAACCCCAGTCACCTGCCAGCCAAGCCAACCCAACCCCAGTCACCTGCCAGCCAACCAACCCCAGTCACCTGCCAGCCAACCCAACCCCAGTCACCTGCCAGCCAACCCAACTCCAGTCACCTGCCAGCCAACCCAACCCCAGTCACCTGCCAGCCAACCCAACCCAGTCACCTGCCAGCCAACCCAACTCCAGTCACCTAAATCTTCTGTCTTGCCCATTCACCCTCTGAATGGCAAACATTCACAATCCATGTCTCAATAGTTTCAAGGCTTAAAAATCTCCTCCCCTTCATCTACACTGATTGAAATGGATTTAACAAGTGACATAAATAAGGGATCATATCTTTCACCTGGATTCACCTGGTCAGTCTGTGTCATGGAAAGAGCAGGTGTTCTTAATGTTTTGTATACTCAGTGTATATGTCATTATGATGGTGAAAAATTGAATTTCTCCTGTGAATATCAATAAAGTTGATTCAAACTCACCTTTATTTCCCCTGTGAGTATCAATAAAGTTGATTCAAACGGACCTTGATTTCCCTTGTGAGTATCAATAAAGTTTATTCAAACTGACCTTGATTTCCCCTGTGAGTATCAACAAAGTTGATTCAAACTGACCTTGATTTCCCCTGTGAGTATCAATAAAGTTGACCATAACTCACCTTGGTTTTTGCTGTACTGCAGTTTAGGCAGCTGAGCGATGATGAAGAGGAAGTTGACGATAGGAAAGTAAGGCAGGCGCTTGGTTGTAATGTAGATCTACAACATATAGAACAGGTGACTTTAGGGAGGCACTTGGTTGTAATGTAGATCTACAACATATAGAACAGGTGAAGTAAGGGAGGTGCTGGGTTGTAATGTAGATCTACAACATATAGAACAGGTGAAGGGAGGTGCTAAGTTGTGATGTAGATCTACAACATATAGAACAGGTGAAGGGAGGTGCTGGGTTGTAATGTAGATCTACAACATATAGAACTGGTGAAGGGAGGGAGGTGCTGGGTTG
>NW_026281782.1:47500-99509 GCF_023373465.1 Oncorhynchus keta
ATTAGTGGTAAAAGAGCTGATTCGATTGGTCAAAATACCAATTAGTGGTAAAAGAGCTAATCCGATTGGTCAAAAGACCAATTAGTGGATAAAAGAGCTAATCCGATTGGTCAAAAAACCAATTAGTAGAAACGTTTTATGTTAGAAAAAAATATGTTATGACGTTTCCATGTCTACTGATGAGAAATGAAATGACAACGGCCATCCCTTTCACGACAAGCAACAATCACTCTTTCCATTTCAAATGAACAGTAACCCTTTACTTTAAAAGCCCGCAGGTACAGTGGGGAGAGCAAGCATTTGATGTATGCAATAAAATGCAAATTAATTACTTTTTAAAAAATCATACAATGTGATTTTCTGGGATTTTTGTTTTAGATTCCGTCTCTCACAGTTGAAGTGTATTATTACCTATGATAAAAACTACAGACCTCTACATGCTTAGTAAGTCGGGAAAACCTGTAAAAATCGGCAGTGTATCAAATACAAGTTCTCCCCACTGTATACCACCCTATCATAATAAGCATGTACGAGCCTTCACAACGTCTTATAACGACACCTATATACATATGTCATGTCTCTCCATGCGATCCTCTCAGATGGTTCTCCCCACTGTATACCACCCTATCATAATAAGCATGTACGAGCCTTCACAACGTCTTATAACGACACCTATATACACATGTCATGTCTCTCCATGCGATCCTCTCAGATGGTTCTCCCCACTGTATACCACCCTATCATAATAAGCATGTACGAGCCTTCACAACGTCTTATAACGACACCTATATACACATGTCATGTCTCTCCATGCGATCCTCTCAGATGGTTCTCCCCACTGTATACCACCCTATCATAATAAGCATGTACGAGCCTTCACAACGTCTTATAACGACACCTATATACATATGTCATGTCTCTCCATGCGATCCTCTCAGACCCACTGACTTGTTGAGGTTTTCCAGAGCAGCAGCGAGGTGTTTGGAGTCAAACTTGCACGAGTAGTTCAGCTCGTTGGCGATCTGTTGCCTCAGGATCTGCATCTGACCAACCTGAGGGGAAAAACCCAACCCGTGGTCACTTCCACACAGGGATTGAAACCCCCCCTCTGGTCTCCCCGGTTGGGGGGAGGAGGGTATAAGACCTCGGAGAAACTTCTAGAGTTTTCTTTGAGTCACTTTGATCTCCCTTCCTGTCTGTAATACTGCCATTCAGCGTTTAGCTGGGAGAAGACAACTTGGAATAGACCTCGAGGTGCACAGCTGAAGTGGGAAGTTTACAGACACTTAGGTTGGAGTCATTAAAACTCGTCTTTCAACCACTCCACAAATTTCTTGTTAATTAAACAAACTATAGTTTTGGCAAGTCAGTTAGGACAACTACATCGTGCATGACACAAGTCCTTTATCCAACAATTGTTTACAGACAGATTATTTCACTTATAATTCACTGTATCACAATTCCAGAGGGTCAGAAGATTACATACATTTAGTTGACTGTGCCTTTAAACAGCTTGGGAAATGATGTCACGGCTTTAGAAGCTTCCGATAGGCTAATTGACATCATTTGAGTCAATTGGAGGTGTACCAGTGTGTTACCACGACAGCAGGCTCTGCACTGTGTCAGTCATGTAGAGGACCGATCACTGAACGTGGAGGTAGTGTTGCTCACAACATTAAAATTGGTATTGCTGAAACAGTTCACTGAAACACAGTACCTTCATGATGGACTCCAAGTACGGACCCCAGATCTTCTGTGTTTTGGCGACAGCGTTGGCATAGCCTTTACTGGCATTGGCTGACAGAAAGAAGACAAAGAAATGCAACGGTGAGTCATGATGGCCTTGGACAGTCATATACAGAGGCTAATGTTCCCTGGTCATTATCTCTGGGTCCTGTTCAGTGGGAGGCTAATGTTCCCTGGTCATTATCTCTGGGTCCTGTTCAGTGGGAGGCTAATGTTCCCTGGTCATCATCTCTGGGTCCTGTTCAGTGGGAGGCTAATGTTCCCTGGTCATTATCTCTGGGTCCTGTTCAGTGGGAGGCTAATGTTCGCTGGTCATCATCTCTGGGTCCTGTTCAGTGGGAGGCTAATGTTCCCTGGTCATTATCTCCTGTTCAGTGGAAGCCTAATGTTCCCTGGTCATTATCTCTTGTTCAGTGGGAGCCTAATGTTCCCTGGTCATTATCTCTGGGTCCTGTTCAGTGGGAGCCTAATGTTCCCTGGTCATTATCTCTTGTTCAGTGGGAGCCTAATGTTCCCTGGTCATTATCTCTGGGTCCTGTTCAGTGGGAGCCTAATGTTCCCTGGTCATCATCTCCTGTTCAGTGGAAGCCTAATGTTCCCTGGTCATTATCTTCTGTTCAGTGGGAGGCTAATGTTCCCTGGTCATTATCTCCTGTTCAGTGGAAGCCTAATGTTCCCTGGTCATTATCTCTGGGTCCTGTTCAGTGGGAGGCTAATGTTCCCTGGTCATTATCTCCTGTTCAGTGGAAGCCTAATGTTCCCTGGTCATTATCTCTGGGTCCTGTTCAGTGGGAGGCTAATGTTCCCTGGTCATTATCTCCTGTTCAGTGGAAGCCTAATGTTCCCTGGTCATTATCTCTGGGTCCTGTTCAGTGGGAGGCTAATGTTCCCTGGTCATTATCTCCTGTTCAGTGGAAGCCTAATGTTCCCTGGTCATTATCTCTGGGTCCTGTTCAGTGGGAGGCTAATGTTCCCTGGTCATTATCTCCTGTTCAGTGGAAGCCTAATGTTCCCTGGTCATTATCTCTGGGTCCTGTTCAGTGGGAGGCTAATGTTCCCTGGTCATTATCTCCTGTTCAGTGGAAGCCTAATGTTCCCTGGTCATTATCTCTGGGTCCTGTTCAGTGGGAGGCTAATGTTCCCTGGTCATCATCTCCTGTTCAGTGGAAGCCTAATGTTCCCTGGTCATTATCTCTGGGTCCTGTTCAGTGGGAGCCTAATGTTCCCTGGTCATCATCTCCTGTTCAGTGGGAGGCTAATGTTCCCTGGTCATTATCTCTGGGTCCTGTTCAGTGGGAGCCTAATGTTCCCTGGTCATCATCTCCTGTTCAGTGGGAGCCTAATGTTCCCTGGTCATCATCTCCTGTTCAGTGGGAGCCTAATGTTCCCTGGTCATCATCTCCTGTTCAGCAGGAGCCTAATGTTCCTGGTCATAATCTCCTGGTTCTGTTCAGTGGGAGGCTAATGTTCCCTGGTCATCATCTCCGGGTCCTGTTCAGTGGGAGGCTAATGTTCCCTGGTCATTATCTCCTGTTCAGTGGAAGCCTAATGTTCCCTGGTCATTATCTCTGGGTCCTGTTCAGTGGGAGCCTAATGTTCCCTGGTCATCATCTCTGGGTCCTGTTCAGTGGGAGGCTAATGTTCCCTGGTCATCATCTCCTGTTCAGCGGGAGCCTAATGTTCCCTGGTCATTAACTCTGGGTCCTGTTCAGTGGGAGCCTAATGTTCCCTGGTCATTAACTCTGGGTCCTGTTCAGTGGGAGGCTAATGTTCCCTGGTCATCATCTCTGGGTCCTGTTCAGTGGGAGCCTAATGTTCCCTGGTCATTATCTCTGGGTCCTGTTCAGTGGGAGGCTAATGTTCCCTGGTCATCATCTCCTGTTCAGCGGGAGCCTAATGTTCCCTGGTCATTATCTCTGGGTCCTGTTCAGCGGGAGCCTAATGTTCCCTGGTCATAATCTCCTGGTTCTGTTCAGTGGGAGGCTAATGTTCCCTGGTCATCATCTCCTGTTCAGTGGGAGCCTAATGTTCCCTGGTCATTATCTCCTGTTCAGTGGGAGCCTAATGTTCCCTGGTCATCATCTCTGGGTCCTGTTCAGTGGGAGCCTAATGTTCCCTGGTCATAAACTCTGGGTCCTGTTCAGCGGGAGCCTAATGTTCCCTGGTCATTATCTCCTGTTCAGTGGGAGCCTAATGTTCCCTGGTTATCATCTCTGGGTCCTGTTCAGTGGGAGCCTAATGTTCCCTGGTCATTATCACTGGGTCCTGTTCAGTGGGAGCCTAATGTTCCCTGGTCATCATCTCCTGTTCAGTGGGAGCCTAATGTTCCCTGGTCATTATCTCTGGGTCCTGTTCAGTGGGAGCCTAATGTTCCCTGGTCATCATCTCCTGTTCAGTGGGAGCCTAATGTTCCCTGGTCATTATCTCTGGGTCCTGTTCAGTGGGAGCCTAATGTTCCCTGGTCATCATCTCTGGGTCCTGTTCAGTGGGAGCCTAATGTTCCCTGGTCATCATCTCCTGTTCAGTGGGAGGCTAATGTTCCCTGGTCATTATCTCTGGGTCCTGTTCAGTGGGAGCCTAATGTTCCCTGGTCATTATCTCTGGGTCCTGTTCAGTGAGAGCCTAATGTTCCCTGGTCATCATCTCCTGTTCAGTGGGAGGCTAATGTTCCCTGGTCATTATCTCTGGGTCGTGTTCAGTGGGAGCCTAATGTTCCCTGGTCATTATCTCTGGGTCCTGTTCAGTGGAAGCCTAATGTTCCCTGGTCATCATCTCTGGGTCCTGTTCAGCGGGAGCCTAATGTTCCCTGGTCATCATCTCTGGGTCCTGTTCAGCGGGAGCCTAATGTTCCCCTGGTTATCATCTCTGGGTCCTGTTCAGCGGGAGCCTAATGTTCCCTGGTTATCATCTCTGGGTCCTGTTCAGTGGGAGCCTAATGTTTTCTGGTCATCATCTCTGGGTCCTGTTCAGTGGGAGCCTAATGTTCCCTGGTCATCATCTCTGGGTCCTGTTCAGTGGGGAGCCTAATGTTCGCTGGTCATCATCTCTGGGTCCTGTTCAGCGGGAGCCTAATGTTCCCTGGTCATCATCTCCTGTTCAGGGGAGGCCTAATGTTCCCTGGTCATCATCTCTGGGTCCTGTTCAGTGGGGAGCCTAATGTTCCCTGGTCATCATCTCTGGGTCCTGTTCAGTGGGAGCCTAATGTTCCCTGGTCATCATCTCTGGGTCCTGTTCAGTGGGAGCCTAATGTTCCCTGGTCATGATTTGCTGTTCAGTGGGAGCCTAATGTTCTCTGGTCATCATCTCCTGTTCAGTGGGAGCCTAATGTTCCCTGGTCATTGTCTCCTGTTCAGTGGGAGCCTAATGTTCCCTGGTCATCATCTCTGGGTCCTGTTCAGTGGGAGCCTACTGTTCCCTGGTCATTATCTCCTGTTCAGTGGGAGCCTAATGTTCCCTGGTCATCATCTCTGGGTCCTGTTCAGCGGGAGCCTAATGTTCCCTGGTCATCATCTCCTGTTCAGTGGGAGCCTAATGTTCCCTGGTCATTATCTCCTGTTCAGTGGGAGCCTAATGTTCCCTGGTCATCATCTCTGGGTCCTGTTCAGTGGGAGCCTACTGTTCCCTGGTCATTATCTCCTGTTCAGTGGGAGCCTAATGTTCCCTGGTCATCATCTCTGGGTCCTGTTCAGTGGGAGCCGACTGTTCCCTGGTCATTATCTCCTGTTCAGTGGGAGCCTAATGTTCCCTGGTCATCATCTCTGGGTCCTGTTCAGTGGGAGCCTAATGTTCCCTGGTCATCATCTCCTGTTCAGTGGGAGCCTAATGTTCCCTGGTCATCATCTCCTGTTCAGTGGGAGCCTAATGTTCCCTGGTCATCATCTCCTGTTCAGCAGGAGCCTAATGTTCCCTGGTCATAATCTCCTGGTTCTGTTCAGTGGGAGGCTAATGTTCCCTGGTCATCATCTCCGGGTCCTGTTCAGTGGGAGGCTAATGTTCCCTGGTCATTATCTCCTGTTCAGTGGAAGCCTAATGTTCCCTGGTCATTATCTCTGGGTCCTGTTCAGTGGGAGCCTAATGTTCCCTGGTCATCATCTCTGGGTCCTGTTCAGTGGGAGGCTAATGTTCCCTGGTCATCATCTCCTGTTCAGCGGGAGCCTAATGTTCCCTGGTCATTAACTCTGGGTCCTGTTCAGTGGGAGCCTAATGTTCCCTGGTCATTAACTCTGGGTCCTGTTCAGTGGGAGGCTAATGTTCCTGGTCATCATCTCTGGGTCCTGTTCAGTGGGAGCCTAATGTTCCCTGGTCATTATCTCTGGGTCCTGTTCAGTGGGAGGCTAATGTTCCCTGGTCATCATCTCCTGTTCAGCGGGAGCCTAATGTTCCCTGGTCATTATCTCTGGGTCCTGTTCAGCGGGAGCCTAATGTTCCCTGGTCATAATCTCCTGGTTCTGTTCAGTGGGAGGCTAATGTTCCCTGGTCATCATCTCCTGTTCAGTGGGAGCCTAATGTTCCCTGGTCATTATCTCCTGTTCAGTGGGAGCCTAATGTTCCCTGGTCATCATCTCTGGGTCCTGTTCAGTGGGAGCCTAATGTTCCCTGGTCATAAACTCTGGGTCCTGTTCAGCGGGAGCCTAATGTTCCCTGGTCATTATCTCCTGTTCAGTGGGAGCCTAATGTTCCCTGGTTATCATCTCTGGGTCCTGTTCAGTGGGAGCCTAATGTTCCCTGGTCATTATCACTGGGTCCTGTTCAGTGGGAGCCTAATGTTCCCTGGTCATCATCTCCTGTTCAGTGGGAGCCTAATGTTCCCTGGTCATTATCTCTGGGTCCTGTTCAGTGGGAGCCTAATGTTCCCTGGTCATCATCTCCTGTTCAGTGGGAGCCTAATGTTCCCTGGTCATTATCTCTGGGTCCTGTTCAGTGGGGCCTAATGTTCCCTGGTCATCATCTCTGGGTCCTGTTCAGTGGGAGCCTAATGTTCCCTGGTCATCATCTCCTGTTCAGTGGGAGGCTAATGTTCCCTGGTCATTATCTCTGGGTCCTGTTCAGTGGGAGCCTAATGTTCCCTGGTCATTATCTCTGGGTCCTGTTCAGTGAGAGCCTAATGTTCCCTGGTCATCATCTCCTGTTCAGTGGGAGGCTAATGTTCCCTGGTCATTATCTCTGGGTCGTGTTCAGTGGGAGCCTAATGTTCCCTGGTCATTATCTCTGGGTCCTGTTCAGTGGAAGCCTAATGTTCCCTGGTCATCATCTCTGGGTCCTGTTCAGCGGGAGCCTAATGTTCCCTGGTCATCATCTCTGGGTCCTGTTCAGCGGGAGCCTAATGTTCCCTGGTTATCATCTCTGGGTCCTGTTCAGCGGGAGCCTAATGTTCCCTGGTTATCATCTCTGGGTCCTGTTCAGTGGGAGCCTAATGTTTTCTGGTCATCATCTCTGGGTCCTGTTCAGTGGGAGCCTAATGTTCCCTGGTCATCATCTCTGGGTCCTGTTCAGTGGGAGCCTAATGTTCCCTGGTCATCATCTCTGGGTCCTGTTCAGTGGGAGCCTAATGTTCCCTGGTCATGATTTGCTGTTCAGTGGGAGCCTAATGTTCTCTGGTCATCATCTCTGGGTCCTGTTCAGTGGGAGCCTAATGTTCCCTGGTCATCATCTCTGGGTCCTGTTCAGTGGGAGCCTAATGTTCCCTGGTCATCATCTCTGGGTCCTGTTCAGTGGGAGCCTAATGTTCCCTGGTCATGATTTGCTGTTCAGTGGGAGCCTAATGTTCTCTGGTCATCATCTCCTGTTCAGTGGGAGCCTAATGTTCCCTGGTCATTGTCTCCTGTTCAGTGTTCAACTGGAGCCTAATGTTCCCTGGTCATCATCTCTGGGTCCTGTTCAGTGGGAGCCTACTGTTCCCTGGTCATTATCTCCTGTTCAGTGGGAGCCTAATGTTCCTGGTCATCATCTCTGGGTCCTGTTCAGCGGGAGCCTAATGTTCCCTGGTCATCATCTCCTGTTCAGTGGGAGCCTAATGTTCCCTGGTCATTATCTCCTGTTCAGTGGGAGCCTAATGTTCCCTGGTCATCATCTCTGGGTCCTGTTCAGTGGGAGCCTACTGTTCCCTGGTCATTATCTCCTGTTCAGTGGGAGCCTAATGTTCCCTGGTCATCATCTCTGGGTCCTGTTCAGTGGGAGCCTACTGTTCCCTGGTCATTATCTCCTGTTCAGTGGGAGCCTAATGTTCCCTGGTCATCATCTCTGGGTCCTGTTCAGTGGGAGCCTAATGTTCCCTGGTCATTATCTCTGGGTCCTGTTCAGGTAGAGCCTAATGTTCCCTGGTCATCATCTCTGGGTCCTGTTCAGTGGGAGCCTAATGTTCCCTGGTCATCATCTCCTGTTCAGTGGGAGCCTAATGTTCCCTGGTCATAATCTCCTGTTCAGTGGGAGCCTAATGTTCCCTGGTCATCATCTCCTGTTCAGTGGGAGGCTAATGTTCCCTGGTCATCATCTCCTGTTCAGTGGGAGCCTAATGTTCCCTGGTCATTATCTCCTGTTCAGTGGGAGCCTAATGTTCCCTGGTCATTATCTCCTGTTCAGTGGGAGCCTAATGTTCCCTGGTCATCATCTCTGGGCCCTGTTCAGTGGGAGCCTAATGTTCCCTGGTCATCATCTCTGGGTCCTGTTCAGTGGGAGGCTAATGTTCCCTGGTCATCATCTCTGGGTCCTGTTCAGTGGGAGGCTAATGTTCCCTGGTCATTATCTCATGTTCAGTGGGAGCCTAATGTTCCCTGGTCATCATCTCTGGGTCCTGTTCAGTGGGAGCCTAATGTTCCCTGGTCATCATCTCTGGGCCCTGTTCAGTGGGAGCCTAATGTTCCCTGGTCATCATCTCTGGGTCCTGTTCAGTGGGAGGCTAATGTTCCCTGGTCATCATCTCTGGGTCCTGTTCAGTGGGAGGCTAATGTTCCCTGGTCATTATCTCATGTTCAGTGGGAGCCTAATGTTCCCTGGTCATCATCTCTGGGTCCTGTTCAGTGGGAGCCTAATGTTCCCTGGTCATCATCTCTGGGTCCTGTTCAGTGGGAGCCTAATGTTCCCTGGTCATCATCTCTGGGCCCTGTTCAGTGGGAGCCTAATGTTCCCTGGTCATCATCTCTGGGTCCTGTTCAGTGGGAGGCTAATGTTCCCTGGTCATCATCTCTGGGTCCTGTTCAGCTGGAGCCTAATGTTCCCTGGTCATTATCTCTGGGTCCTGTTCAGTGGGAGCCTAATGTTCCCTGGTCATCATCTCCTGTTCAGTGGGAGCCTAATGTTCCCTGGTCATTATCTCTGGGTCCTGTTCAGTGGGAGCCTAATGTTCCCTGGTCATCATCTCTGGGTCCTGTTCAGTGGGAGCCTAATGTTCCCTGGTCATCATCTCCTGTTCAGTGGGAGCCTAATGTTCCCTGGTCATTATCTCTGGGTCCTGTTCAGTGGGAGCCTAATGTTCCCTGGTCATTATCTCTGGGTCCTGTTCAGAGAGCCTAATGTTCCCTGGTCATCATCTCCTGTTCAGTGGGAGGCTAATGTTCCCTGGTCATTATCTCTGGGTCGTGTTCAGTGGGAGCCTAATGTTCCCTGGTCATTATCTCTGGGTCCTGTTCAGTGGAAGCCTAATGTTCCCTGGTCATCATCTCTGGGTCCTGTTCAGCGGGAGCCTAATGTTCCCTGGTCATCATCTCTGGGTCCTGTTCAGCGGGAGCCTAATGTTCCCTGGTTATCATCTCTGGGTCCTGTTCAGCGGGAGCCTAATGTTCCCTGGTTATCATCTCTGGGTCCTGTTCAGTGGGAGCCTAATGTTTTCTGGTCATCATCTCTGGGTCCTGTTCAGTGGGAGCCTAATGTTCCCTGGTCATCATCTCTGGGTCCTGTTCAGTGGGAGCCTAATGTTCCCTGGTCATCATCTCTGGGTCCTGTTCAGCGGGAGCCTAATGTTCCCTGGTCATCATCTCCTGTTCAGTGGAGGCCTAATGTTCCCTGGTCATCATCTCTGGGTCCTGTTCAGTGGGAGCCTAATGTTCCCTGGTCATCATCTCTGGGTCCTGTTCAGTGGGAGCCTAATGTTCCCTGGTCATCATCTCTGGGTCCTGTTCAGTGGGAGCCTAATGTTCCCTGGTCATGATTTGCTGTTCAGTGGGAGCCTAATGTTCCCTGGTCATCATCTCCTGTTCAGTGGGAGCCTAATGTTCCCTGGTCATCATCTCCTGTTCAGTGGGAGGCTAATGTTCCCTGGTCATCATCTCCTGTTCAGTGGGAGCCTAATGTTCCCTGGTCATTATCTCCTGTTCAGTGGGAGCCTAATGTTCCCTGGTCATTATCTCCTGTTCAGTGGGAGCCTAATGTTCCCTGGTCATCATCTCTGGGTCCTGTTCAGTGGGAGCCTAATGTTCCCTGGTCATCATCTCTGGGCCCTGTTCAGTGGGAGCCTAATGTTCCCTGGTCATCATCTCTGGGTCCTGTTCAGTGGGAGGCTAATGTTCCCTGGTCATCATCTCTGGGTCCTGTTCAGTGGGAGGCTAATGTTCCCTGGTCATTATCTCATGTTCAGTGGGAGCCTAATGTTCCCTGGTCATCATCTCTGGGTCCTGTTCAGTGGGAGCCTAATGTTCCCTGGTCATCATCTCTGGGTCCTGTTCAGTGGGAGCCTAATGTTCCCTGGTCATCATCTCTGGGCCCTGTTCAGTGGGAGCCTAATGTTCCCTGGTCATCATCTCTGGGTCCTGTTCAGTGGGAGGCTAATGTTCCCTGGTCATCATCTCTGGGTCCTGTTCAGCTGGAGCCTAATGTTCCCTGGTCATTATCTCTGGGTCCTGTTCAGTGGGAGCCTAATGTTCCCTGGTCATCATCTCCTGTTCAGTGGGAGCCTAATGTTCCCTGGTCATTATCTCTGGGTCCTGTTCAGTGGGAGCCTAATGTTCCCTGGTCATCATCTCTGGGTCCTGTTCAGTGGGAGCCTAATGTTCCCTGGTCATCATCTCCTGTTCAGTGGGAGGCTAATGTTCCCTGGTCATTATCTCTGGGTCCTGTTCAGTGGGAGCCTAATGTTCCCTGGTCATTATCTCTGGGTCCTGTTCAGTGAGAGCCTAATGTTCCCTGGTCATCATCTCCTGTTCAGTGGGAGGCTAATGTTCCCTGGTCATTATCTCTGGGTCGTGTTCAGTGGGAGCCTAATGTTCCCTGGTCATTATCTCTGGGTCCTGTTCAGTGGAAGCCTAATGTTCCCTGGTCATCATCTCTGGGTCCTGTTCAGCGGGAGCCTAATGTTCCCCTGGTCATCATCTCTGGGTCCTGTTCAGAAAGGAGCCTAATGTTCCCTGGTTATCATCTCTGGGTCCTGTTCAGCGGGAGCCTAATGTTCCCTGGTTATCATCTCTGGGTCCTGTTCAGTGGGAGCCTAATGTTTTCTGGTCATCATCTCTGGGTCCTGTTCAGTAGGAGCCTAATGTTCCCTGGTCATCATCTCTGGGTCCTGTTCAGTGGGAGCCTAATGTTCGCTGGTCATCATCTCTGGGTCCTGTTCAGCGGGAGCCTAATGTTCCCTGGTCATCATCTCCTGTTCAGTGGAGGCCTAATGTTCCCTGGTCATCATCTCTGGGTCCTGTTCAGTGGGAGCCTAATGTTCCCTGGTCATCATCTCTGGGTCCTGTTCAGTGGGAGCCTAATGTTCCCTGGTCATCATCTCTGGGTCCTGTTCAGTGGGAGCCTAATGTTCCCTGGTCATGATTTGCTGTTCAGTGGGAGCCTAATGTTCCCTGGTCATCATCTCCTGTTCAGTGGGAGCCTAATGTTCCCTGGTCATTGTCTCCTGTTCAGTGGGAGCCTAATGTTCCCTGGTCATCATCTCTGGGTCCTGTTCAGTGGGAGCCTACTGTTCCCTGGTCATTATCTCCTGTTCAGTGGGAGCCTAATGTTCCCTGGTCATCATCTCTGGGTCCTGTTCAGCGGGAGCCTAATGTTCCCTGGTCATCATCTCCTGTTCAGTGGGAGCCTAATGTTCCCTGGTCATCATCTCTGGGTCCTGTTCAGTGGGAGCCTACTGTTCCCTGGTCATTATCTCCTGTTCAGTGGGAGCCTAATGTTCCCTGGTCATCATCTCTGGGTCCTGTTCAGTGGGAGCCTACTGTTCCCTGGTCATTATCTCCTGTTCAGTGGGAGCCTAATGTTCCCTGGTCATCATCTCTGGGTCCTGTTCAGTGGGAGCCTAATGTTCCCTGGTCATTATCTCTGGGTCCTGTTCAGTGGGAGCCTAATGTTCCCTGGTCATCATCTCTGGGTCCTGTTCAGTGGGAGCCTAATGTTCCCTGGTCATCATCTCCTGTTCAGTGGGAGCCTAATGTTCCCTGGTCATAATCTCCTGTTCAGTGGGAGCCTAATGTTCCCTGGTCATCATCTCCTGTTCAGTGGGAGGCTAATGTTCCCTGGTCATCATCTCCTGTTCAGTGGGAGCCTAATGTTCCCTGGTCATTATCTCCTGTTCAGTGGGAGCCTAATGTTCCCTGGTCATTATCTCCTGTTCAGTGGGAGCCTAATGTTCCCTGGTCATCATCTCTGGGTCCTGTTCAGTGGGAGCCTAATGTTCCCTGGTCATCATCTCTGGGCCCTGTTCAGTGGGAGCCTAATGTTCCCTGGTCATCTCTGGGTCCTGTTCAGTGGGAGGCTAATGTTCCCTGGTCATCATCTCTGGGTCCTGTTCAGTGGGAGGCTAATGTTCCCTGGTCATTATCTCCTGTTCAGTAGAGCCTAATGTTCCCTGGTCATCATCTCTGGGTCCTGTTCAGTGGGAGCCTAATGTTCCCTGGTCATTATCTCCTGTTCAGTGGGAGCCTAATGTTCCCTGGTCATCATCTCTGGGTCCTGTTCAGTGGGAGCCTAATGTTCCCTGGTCATCATCTCTGGGTCCTGTTCAGTGGGAGGCTAATGTTCCCTGGTCATCATCTCTGGGTCCTGTTCAGCTGGAGCCTAATGTTCCCTGGTCATTATCTCTGGGTCCTGTTCAGTGGGAGCCTAATGTTCCCTGGTCATCATCTCTGGGTCCTGTTCAGTGGGAGCCTAATGTTCCCTGGTCATAATCTCTGGGTCCTGTTCAGTGGGAGCCTAATGTTCCCTGGTCATCATCTCTGGGTCCTGTTCAGTGGGAGCCTAATGTTCCCTGGTTATCATCTCTGGGTCCTGTTTAGTGGGAGCCTAATGTTCCCTGGTCATCATCTCCTGTTCACTGGGAGCCTAATGTTCCCTGGTCATCATCTCTGGGTCCTGTTCAGTGGGAGCCTAATGTTCCCTGGTCATCATCTCTGGGTCCTGTTCAGTGGGAGCCTAATGTTCCCTGGTTATCATCTCTGGGTCCTGTTCAGTGGGAGCCTAATGTTCCCTGGTCATCATCTCTGGGTCCTGTTCAGTGGGAGCCTAATGTTCCCTGGTTATCATCTCTGGGTCCTGTTTAGTGGGAGCCTAATGTTCCCTGGTCATCATCTCCTGTTCACTGGGAGCCTAATGTTCCCTGGTCATCATCTCTGGGTCCTGTTCACTGGGAGCCTAATGTTCCCTGGTCATCATCTCTGGGTCCTTTTCAGCAGGAGCCTAATGTTCCCTGGTCATTATCTCTGGGTCCTGTTCAGTGGGAGCCTAATGTTCCCTGGTCATCATCTCTGGGTCTTGTTCACTGGGAGCCTAATGTTCCCTGGTCATTATCTCTGGGTCCTGTTCAGTGGGAGCCTAATGTTCCCTGGTCATCATCTCTGGGTCTTGTTCACTGGGAGCCTAATGTTCCCTGGTCATTATCTCTGGGTCCTGTTCAGTGGGAGCCTAAATGTTCCCTGGTCATCATCTCTGGGTCCTTTTCAGTGGGAGCCTAAATGTTCCCTGGTCATAATCTTTGGGTCCTTTTCAGTGGGAGCCTAATGTTCCCTGGTCATCATCTCTGGGTCCTGTTCAGTGGGAGCCTAATGTTCCCTGGTCATCATCTCTGGGTCCTGTTCAGTGGGAGCCTAATGTTCCCTGGTCATCATCTCTGGGTCCTTTTCAGTGGGAGCCTAAATGTTCCCTGGTCTTAATCTTTGGGTCCTTTTCAGTGGGAGCCTAATGTTCCCTGGTCATCATCTCTGGGTCCTGTTCAGTGGGAGCCTAATGTTCCCTGGTCATCATCTCTGGGTCCTTTTCAGTGGGAGCCTAAATGTTCCCCTGGTCATAATCTTTGGGTCCTTTCAGTGGGAGCCTAATGTTCCCTGGTCATAATGACTGAAACAGGAAGGTACTTCCTGGATTTGTCTCAGTAATCATTTTATGTTTTAAAAAGTTTTCCATTGTATAACCTAATGAACAGAACCCTGGTAAGAATCCTTCCTGAGCTGTTGATACTTACCCACAATACCTTTGACGGGATTGACAGAGCTCAGCATGGCTTTAAAGACATCCACCATAGCCTTGTCTCTCAGGATGGTCTTCTGGAACACCGACAGGAAGTTCTAATGGAACCAAAACAAAAACCCTTGTCGTGTTACGGAACCTTGAAGGGGAAGCAACTAACAAACTGCACCACGTGAATGATTCTAAATTACAAATCAAATGTATTTATAAAGCTGATATCTCAAAGTGCTGTACAGAAACCCAGCCTAAAACCCCCAAACAGCAAGCAATGCAGGTGTAGAAGCACGGTGGCTAGGAAAACTCCTAGAAAGGCCAGAACCTAGGAAGAAACCTAGAGAGGAACCAGGCAGGCTATGAGGGGTGGAGATTATAAACCTAGAGAGGAACCCAGGCTATGAGGGGTGGAGATTATAAACCTAGAGAGGAACCAGGCTATGAGGGGTGGAGATTATAAACCTAGAGAGGAACCAGGCTATGAGGGGTGGAGATTATAAACCTAGAGAGGACCCAGGCTATGAGGGGTGGAGATTATAAACCTAGAGAGGAACCAGGCTATGAGGGTGGAGATTATAAACCTAGAGAGGAAGCAGGCTATGAGGTGGAGATTATAAACCTAGAGAGGAAGCAGGCTATGAGGGGTGGAGATTATAAACCTAGAGAGGAACAAGGCTATGAGGGGTGGAGATTATAAACCTAGAGAGGACCCAGGCTATGAGGGGTGGAGATTATAAACCTAGAGAGGAAGCAGGCTATGAGGGTGGAGATTATAAACCTAGAGAGGAAGCAGGCTATGAGGGGTGGAGATTATAAACCTAGAGAGGAACCAGGCTATGAGGGGTGGAGATTATAAACCTAGAGAGGAACCAGGCTATGAGGGGTGGAGATTATAAACCTAGAGAGGAAGCAGGCTATGAGGGGTGGAGATTATAAACCTAGAGAGGAAGCAGGCTATGAGGGTGGAGATTATAAACCTAGAGAGGAACCAGGCTATGAGGGGTGGAGATTATAAACCTAGAGAGGAACCAGGCTATGAGGGGTGGAGATTATAAACCTAGAGAGGAACCAGGCTATGAGGGGTGGAGATTATAAACCTAGAGAGGAACCAGGCTATGAGGGTGGAGATTATAAACCCAGAGAGGAACCAGGCTATGAGGGGTGGAGATTATAAACCTAGAGAGGAACCAGGCTATGAGGGGTGGAGATTATAACCTAGAGAGGAACCAGGCTATGAGGGGTGGAGATTATAAACCTAGAGAGGAACCAGGCTATGAGGGGTGGAGATTATAAACCTAGAGAGGAACCAGGCTATGAGGGGTGGAGATTATAAACCTAGAGAGGAACCAGGCTATGAGGGTGGAGATTATAAACCTAGAGAGGAACCAGGCTATGAGGGGTGGAGATTATAAACCTAGAGAGGAACCAGGCTATGAGGGGTGGAGATTATAAACCTAGAGAGGAACCAGGCTATGAGGGGTGGAGATTATAAACCTAGAGAGGAACCAGGCTATGAGGGGTGGAGATTATAAACCTAGAGAGGAACCAGGCTATGAGGGGTGGAGATTATAAACCTAGAGAGGAACCAGGCTATGAGGGGTGGAGATTATAAACCTAGAGGAGGAACCAGGCTCTGAGGGGTGGAGATTATAAACCTAGAGGAGGAACCAGGCTCTGAGGGGTGGAGATTATAAACCTAGAGAGGAACCAGGCTATGAGGGTGGAGATTATAAACCTAGAGAGGAACCAGGCTGAGGGTGGAGAGAGGAACCAGGCTATGAGGGGTGGAGATTATAAACCTAGAGAGGAACAAGGCTATGAGGGGTGGAGATTATAAACCTAGAGAGGAACCAGGCTATGACGGGTGGAGATTATAAACCTAGAGGAGGAACCAGGCTATGAGGGGTGGAGATTATAAACCTAGAGGAGGAACCAGGCTCTGAGGGGTGGAGATTATAAACCTAGAGGAGGAACCAGGCTCTGAGGGGTGGAGATTATAAACCTAGAGGAGGAACCAGGCTATGAGGGTGGAGATTATAAACCTAGAGAGGAACCAGGCTATGAGGGGTGGAGATTATAAACCTAGAGAGGAACCAGGCTATGAGGTGGAGATTATAAACCTAGAGGAGGAACCAGGCTATGAGGGGTGGAGATTATAAACCTAGAGAGGAACCAGGCTATGAGGGTGGAGATTATAAACCTAGAGAGGAACCAGGCTATGAGGGTGGAGATTATAAACCTAGAGAGGAACCAGGCTATGAGGGGTGGAGATTATAAACCTAGAGAGGAACCAGGCTATGACGGGTGGAGATTATAAACCTAGAGGAGGAACCAGGCTATGACGGGTGGAGATTATAAACCTAGAGAGGAACCAGGCTATGAGGGGTGGATATTATAAACCTAGAGAGGAACCAGGCTATGAGGGTGGAGATTATAAACCTAGAGGAGGAACCAGGCTATGAGGGTGGAGATTATAAACCTAGAGAGGAACCAGGCTATGAGGGTGGAGATTATAAACCTAGAGAGGAACCAGGCTATGAGGGTGGAGATTATAAACCTAGAGAGGAACCAGGCTATGAGGGGTGGAGATTATAAACCTAGAGAGGAACCAGGCTATGAGGGGGTGGGAGATTATAAACCTAGAGGAGGAACCAGGCTATGAGGGGTGGAGATTATAAACCTAGAGAGGAACCAGGCTATGAGGGGTGGAGATTATAAACCTAGAGAGGAAGCAGGCTATGAGGGGTGGAGATTATAAACCGAGAGGAGGAACCAGGCTATGAGGGTGGAGATTATAAACCTAGAGGAGGAACCAGGCTATGAGGGTGGAGATTATAAACCTAGAGAGGAACCAGGCTATGAGGGTGGAGATTATAAACCTAGAGGAGGAACCAGGCTATGAGGGGTGGAGATTATAAACCTAGAGAGGAACCAGGCTATGAGGGTGGAGATTATAAACCTAGAGAGGAACCAGGCTCTGAGGGTGGAGATTATAAACCTAGAGAGGAACCAGGCTATGAGGGGTGGAGATTATAAACCTAGAGGAGGAACCAGGCTATGAGGGGTGGAGATTATAAACCCAGAGAGGACCCAGGCTATGAGGGGTGGAGATTATAAACCTAGAGAGGAACCAGGCTATGAGGGGTGGAGATTATAAACCTAGAGAGGAACCAGGCTATGAGGGGTGGAGATCATAAACCTAGAGAGGACCCAGGCTATGAGGGTGGAGATTATAAACCTAGAGAGGAACCAGGCTATGAGGGGTGGAGATTATAAACCCAGAGAGGAACCAGGCTATGAGGGGTGGAGATTATAAACCTAGAGGAGGAACCAGGCTATGAAGGGTGGAGATTATAAACATAGAGAGGAACCAGTGCACTGTGTGTTTGTTGAATGATAAGGACCGGCGTTGTCTCGAACAGAAAAGTGAAGCTACGAACGACAGTATCTGTATTAAAATATAATAGCCCACTGATATTGACCTCAATATCATGATTGTTTTAAGTCAAAAATGGGACAACCTGGTTAAATGAAAAGGTTAACCTGGTTAGATTAAACAGGTTAACCTGGTTAATTGAAAAAGTTAACCTGGTTAAACTACAAAGGTTAAATTAAAGGTTAACCTGGTTAAATTAAAAGGTTAACCTGGTTAAATTAAAAGGTTAACCTGGTTAAATTAAAAGGTTAACCTGGTTAAATTAAAAGGTTAAATTAAAAAGGTTAACCTGGTTAAATGAAAAAGGTTAACCTGGTTAAATGAAAAGGTTAACCTGGTTAAATGAAAAGGTTAAATAGTTGTTAGGACTGCGGAAGTACATTCCATAGCATCCTAACAGAGTAGTGTTGATAGGCTGGCAGGCTGGGTTTCACAACATAATATCACGTGACCTGCAGTTCCTTGACCATCATGAAGCAGAGCAGCCTGTCCAGCCCGTTGAGGCCGAAGGTCCCCAGGGTGTCCTGTATCTCAGAGAACAGACGGTTGTTGGTCACCTCCTGGTGGGTCTTCAGGTCGTACCAGGTGTTCAACTGGTCCATGTAACACGTCGCCCTGGGAAACACAGGTAACAGGTGAAGGCTTTGCATGAAGACATATTAAAAGCACTGAGAAGAGAGTATACCCCCCCCCAAAAAAAACAGACTTCCTCTACCATGTTTACGCCATTAAAGAACACCAACGCTACCTTCCATAATTAAATCTTCAAATAGCCACCCTTTGTCTTGATGACTGTTGGGAAAAGCATTCCAGGTGAAACTGGTTGAGAGAATGCCAAGAGTGTTTAAAGCTGTCATCAAGGCAAAAGGTGGCTATTACATTTTTTTTTGTCAGGTTAGTATATGATTCCATGTGTTATTTCATAGTGTTGATGTCTTCACTATTATTCTACAATGTAGAAAATAGTTTTTTTTTAAATAAATAAATACCCTTGAATGAGTAGGTAGTGTAGATACAAGCTAACAGACTGATGCCACCAAGGTGACATGGAGAGAGATACCTACTTGGGGTCTGTGATGCGGAGGATCTCTCTACAGAGTCGTCCGATGAAGGTGGCCGACTCATCGACCGCGGGGAACTTGGGTATGGGGATATGGGTCGACTGGTAGACACTCTGCCAATCCTGAATCTAAGAAACACAAAGAGGTGAACATTAGCCGTTTAAATAGTACGTATATTATTGAAACCAGAGCTCTCCCAACCCTGTCTCTGGAGAGCTACTCTCCTGTAGGTTTTCAATCCAACCCCCAGATATAACTAACCTGATTCAACCAGCTAATATATGCTGTATATAGCCTCTCTGCTGTATATAGCCTCTCTACTGTATATAGCCCCACTACTGTATATAGCTCTCTGCTGTATATAGCTCTCTGCTGTATATAGCCTCTGCTGTATATAGCCTCTCTGCTGTATATAGCCTCTCTGCTATATATAGCCTCTGCTGTATATAGCCTCTCTGCTGTATATAGCCTCTCTGTATATATAGCCTCTCTGCTGTATATAGCCTCTCTGCTGTATATAGCCTCTCTGCTGTATATAGCCCTCTTACTGTATATAGCCTCTCTACTGTATATAGCCTCTACTGTATAGAGCCCCTCTACCGCGTATAGAGCCTCTACCGCGTATAGAGCCCCTCTACCGCGTATAGAGCCCCTCTACCGCGTATAGAGCCCCTCTACCGTTATAGAGCCTCCCCTCTACCGCGTTATAGCCCTCTACCGCTATAGAGTCCCCTCTACCGCGTATAGAGCCCTCTACCGCGTATAGAGCCCCTCTACCGCGTATAGAGTCCTCTCTACCGCGTATAGAGCCCTCTCTACCGCGTATAGAGCCCCTCTACCGCGTATAGAGCCCCTCTACCGCGTATAGAGCCCCTCACTACTATAGAGCCCCTCTATACGTATAGAGCCCCCTCTACCGCGTATAGAGCCCCTCTACCGCGTATAGAGCCCCCTCTACCGCGTATAGAGCCCCTCTACCGCGTATAGAGCCCCTCTACCGCGTATAGAGCCCCTCTACCGTATAGAGCCCCTCTACTGTATAGAGCCCCTCTACCGTATAGAGCCCCTCTACCGTATAGAGCCCCTCTATTTCGCGTATAGAGCCCCTCTAGCGTATAGATTCCCCTCTACCGCGTATAGAGCCCTCTACGCGTATAGAGCCCCTCTACCGCGTATAGAGCCCCTCTACCGCGTATAGAGCCCAATGTCCTAGCGTATAGAGCCCCTCTCCTGCACGTATAGAGTCCCTCTACCAGCGTACTAGAGCCCCTCTACCGCGTATAGAGCCCCCTCTACCGTATAGAGCCCCCTACTGTATAGAGCCCCTCTACTGTATACTATAGAGCCCTCTACCGTATAGAGCCCTCTACCGTATAGAGCCCCCTACTGTATAGAGCCTCTACTGTATATAGCCTCTTACTCATTTTCCACCATCATTTGCAAATAAATTCATAAAAAATCCTACAATGTGATTTTCTGGATTTTTCTTCTCATTGTGTCTGTCATAGTTGAAGTCATGTGACTATATATATAGAAAGGGGATACGAGGAATCAACCAGACCCACTGAGAAAGAGGTCATGTGACTATATATATAGAAAGGGGATACGAGGAATCAACCAGACCCACTGAGAAAGAGGTCATGTGACTATATATATAGAAAGGGGATACGAGGAATCAACCAGACCCACTGAGAAAGAGGTCATGTGACTATATATATAAAAAGGAGATACGAGGAATCAACCAGACCCAGTGAGAAAGAGGTCATGTGACTATATATATAGAAAGGGGATACGAGGAATCAACCAGACCCACTGAGAAAGAGGTCATGTGACTATATATATAGAAAGGGGATACGAGGAATCAACCAGACCCAGTGAGAAAGAGGTCATGTGACTATATATATAGAAAGGGGATACAAGGAATCAACCAGACCCACTGAGAAAGAGGTCATGTGAGTATATATATAAGGATACAAGGAATCAACCAGACCCACTGAGAAAGAGGTCATGTGACTATATATATAGAAAGGGGATACAAGGAATCAACCAGACCCACTGAGAAAGAGGTCATGTGACCATATATATAGAAAGGGGATACGAGGAATCAACCAGACCCACTGAGAAAGAGGTCATGTGACTATATATATAGAAAGGGGATACAAGGAATCAACCAGACCCACTGAGAAAGAGGTCATGTGACTATATATATATATAGAAAGGGGATACAAGGAATCAACCAGACCCACTGAGAAAGAGGTCATGTGAGTATATATATAGAAAGGGGATACAAGGAATCAACCAGACCCACTGAGAAAGAGGTCATGTGACTATATATATAGAAAGGGGATACGAGGAATCAACCAGACCCACTGAGAAAGAGGTCATGTGACTATATATATAGAAAGGGGATACGAGGAATCAACCAGACCCACTGAGAAAGAGGTCATGTGACTATATAAAAAGGTCAAATCCTTGGTGCGTAGGAAGCTGTTACACTCCTGCTCCACGTTGTAGCTGATGATACGAGAGACCTCCTCCTGCCAGATCTTCAGGCCGTAGATGGAGACGTAATCCTGATGTACTCAAAGGACCGGTAGAATCCATCCATGGTGGCCGCCATCTCCTTCAGAAAAAGGCATCAAATCACTGGTCTGTACCAGGTGATGAGAAATTACATTAATATTCTGTAACACCCTTCAGCTTCGCATCAACTCACTGGTCTGTACCAGGTGATGAGAAATGACATTAATATTCTGTAACACTCACTTCAGCATCAACTCACTGGTCTGTACCAGGTGATGAGAAATGACATTAATATTAACACTCCTTCGGCATCAACTCAGGTCTGTACCAGGTGATGAGAAATGACATTAATATTCTGTAACACTCCTTCAGCTTCGGCATCAACTCACTGGTCTGTACCAGGTGATGAGAAATTACATTAATATTCTGAAGAAGAAGTACTTGTGTAGAGGTCAGGCTACTATCTCACTGTAGCCTTGGGGTTATAGATAAGTCCTTTGTGTAGAGCGAGGCTACTATCTCACCTTAGCCTTGGGGTTATAGATAAGTCCTTTGTGTAGACTGTAGGCTCCATCTCACCTATAGCCTTGGGGTTATAGATAAGTCCTTTGTAGAGCATAGGCTACTATCTCACCTTAGCCTTGGGGTTATAGATAAGTCCTTTGTTAGAGCGTAGGTCTCTTTCTCACCAACTCCTTCCTGATACCATCTTCCAGGAGCTGCTTGGGATCCACCTGAAGACACGACATTTAAATAAGGTAAGACTAATGCATTTAGACACATTTTCTCAAACATAAACATATATTTTTATTTTATTTAATCTTTATTTAACTATAAGTCAGTTAAGAACAAATTCTTATTTTACAATGAAGGCCTATCGGGAACAGTGGGTTAACTGCCTTGTTCAGGGCAGAATGACAGATTTTTTTACCTTGTCAGCTCGGGGGTCCGATCTACCAACCTTTCGATAACAGTCCAACGCCTAACCACTAGGCTACCTGCCGTCAATATATCTAAAACAACAGTTGCAAAACAGTTTTAGCGGGGTTTAAAAACGGACCTTGATGATTCCAACCAGCGTCGTCTTCATCATCAGAATCCCTTCAGTAAAGATGGAGATGGCGGGGTGAGTTTGGCAACCTGTGAGAAAATCAGGAACAAAATAAAAAGTCCTGGATGTTCAGCTGTAGAAAACCCCTTCTCACAGAACGCCCTCTCACAGAACGCTGCCTCTCAGAACGCTGCCTCTCACAGAACGCTGCCTCTCACAGAACGCTGCCTTTCACAGGACGCTGCCTCTCACAGAACGCGCTGCCTCTCACAGAACGCGCTGCTCACAGAACCTCTCCAGAACGCTGCCTCTCACAGAACGCTGCCTCTCACAGAACGCTGCCTCTCACAGAACGCTGCCTCTCACAGAACGCCCCTCTCACAGAACGCTGCCTCTCACAGAACGCTGCCTCTCACAGAACGCTGCCTTCTCACAGAACGCTCATTCACAGAACGCCTCCTCTCACAGAACGCTGCCTCTCACAGAACGCTGCCTCTCACAGAACGCTCTGGCTCCAGAAGCTTCCTCTCACAGAACGCTGTCCTTTGAGCCAGAGAGGAACGGTTGGGGGAGACTCAGTGAGCATCTGGCCCTCTGCTGAGTTAGGGGCCAGGAACCAGGGGAAACTCTGGCTCCTAGTTAGTCACTACTATAGGTCCTAGTTATAGTCACTACTATAGGTCCTAGTTATACTATAGGTCCTAGTTATAGTCACTACTATAGGTCCTAGTTATACTATAGGTCCTAGTTATAGTCACTACTATAGGTCCTAGTTATACTATAGGTCCTAGTTATAGTCACTACTATAGGTCCTAGTTATAGTCACTACTATAGGTCCTAGTTATACTATAGGTCCTAGTTATAGTCACTACTATAGGTCCTAGTTATACTATAGGTCCTAGTTATAGTCACTACTATAGGTCCTAGTTATACTATAGGTCCTAGTTATAGTCACTACTATAGGTCCTAGTTATACTATAGGTCCTAGTTATAGTCATACTATAGGTCCTAGTTATACTATAGGTCCAGTTATAGTCACTACTATAGGTCCTAGTTATACTATAGGTCCTAGTTATAGTCACTACTATAGGTCCTAGTTATACTATAGGTCCTAGTTATAGTCACTACTATAGGTCCTAGTTATACTATAGGTCCTAGTTATAGTCACTACTATAGGTCCTAGTTATACTATAGGTCCTAGTTATAGTCACTACTATAGGTCCTAGTTATACTATAGGTCCTAGTTATAGTCACTACTATAGGTCCTAGTTATACTATAGGTCCTAGTTATAGTCACTACTATAGGTCCTAGTTATACTATATAGGTCCTAGTTATAGTCACTACTATAGGTCCTAGTTATACTATAGGTCCTAGTTATAGTCACTACTATAGGTCCTAGTTATACTATAGGTCCTAGTTATAGTCACTACTATAGGTCCTAAAGTTATACTATAGGTCCTAGTTATAGTCACTACTATAGGTCCTAGTTATACTATAGGTCCTAGTTATAGTCACTACTATAGGTCCTAGTTATACTATAGGTCCTAGTTATAGTCACTACTATAGGTCCTAGTTATAGTCACTACTATAGGTCCTAGTTATAGTCACTACTATAGGTCCTAGTTATACTATAGGTCCTAGTTATAGTCACTACTATAGGTCCTAGTTATACTATAGGTCCTAGTTATAGTCACTACTATAGGTCCTAGTTATACTATAGGCGGAAATAGTTATAGTCACTACTATAGGTCCTAGTTATAGTCACTACTATAGGTCCTAGTTCTAGTCACTGCTGCGGTCCTAGTTATAGTCACTACTATAGGTCCTAGTTATACTATAGGTCCTAGTTATAGTCACTACTATAGGTCCTAGTTATACTATAGGTCCCATTTATAGTCACTAATAGGTCATACATAGGTCCTAGTTATTCTACTATAGGTCCTAGTTATAGTCACTACTATAGGTCCTGAGTTATAGTCACTACTATAGGTCCTAGTTATAGTCACTACTATAGGTCCAGTTATAGTCACTACTATAGGTCCTAGTTATAGTCACTACCATAGGTCCTAGTTATAGTCACTACTATAGGTCCTCAGTTATCATCACTACTATAGGTCCTAGTCTTCATAGTCACTACTATAGGTCCTAGTTATAGTCACTATCAGGGTCCTAGTTATAGTCACAGCTATAGGTCCTTCTCTCTAGTCACTACTATAGGTCCTAGTTATAGTCACTACTATAGGTCCTAGTTATAGTCACTACATAGGTCCTAGTTATAGTCACTTGTATAGGTCCTAGTTATAGTCACTACTATAGGTCCAGTTATAGTCACTACTATAGGTCCTAGTTATAGTCACTACTATAGGTCCTAGTTATAGTATAGGTCCTAGTTATAGTCATCTACTATAGGTCCTAGTTATAGTCACTGACATCTGCCATTTAGCAGATACTTTTATACAAAGACCCTAACAGTCATGTGTGTGCATACATTTTTCTATTGGGAGGCCCTCAGCGGGGAATCAAACCCGTCAACCTTGTCATGTCAAGCGCCATGCTCTCTCAACGACACACAGAGACCATGTCGTCTCTAAACCAACCTCTCCCCTTCTCAGCGAGCCCCCAGCTCGTAGTCCTTCAGCTTGTCCTTGTCCAGTCTGGTGGGAACCTCCACGATGGCATGGATCTGCAGCTTGATGATCTCCTAGCCAAGGAGGTGAACATGCTCCTGATCTGTAACACCTAGTGGAGAGTAGAGGAGACAACATGCCCTCAGGGATGATCTGTAACACCTAGTGAAGTTCAGAGGAGACAACATGCTCTCAGGGATGATCTGCCTAACACCTAGTGGAGAGTAGAGGAGACAACTTCATCTCCAGTCTTGATCTGTAACTCGCTAGTGGAGAGTAGAGAGACAACATGCCCTCAGGGATGATCTGTAACACCTAGTGGAGACAGAGGAGACAACATGCTCTCAGGATGATCTGTAACACCTGGTGGAGAGTAGAGGAGACAACATGCTCTCAGGGATGATCTGTAACACCTAGTGGAGCTGTGGAGGAAACAACATGCTCTCAGGGATGATCTGTACACCTAGTGGAGAGTAGAGGAGACAACGTGCTCTCTGGGATGATCTGTAACACCTAGTGGAAGTAGAGGAGACAACATGCTCTCAGGGATTATCTGTAACACCTAGTGGAAGTAGAGGAGACAACATGCTCTCAGGGATGATCTGTAACACCTAGTGGAGAGTAGAGGAGACAACATGCTCTCAGGGATGATCTGTAACACCTAGTGGAGAGTAGACTAGACAACGTTCTCAGGGATGATCTGTAACACCTAGTGGAGAGTAGAGGAGACAACATGCTCTCAGGGATGATCTGTAACACCTAGTGGAGAGTAGAGGAGACAACATGCTCTCAGGGATGATCTGTAAAAACCTAGTGGAGAGTAGAGGAGACTTTGGGATGATCTGTAACACCTAGTGGAGAGTAGAGGAGACAACATGGTCTCAGGGATGATCTGTAACACCTAGTGGAGAGAGTATAGGAGACAACGTCGCACTCAGGGATGATCTGTAACACCTAGTGGAGAGTTAGAGAGACAACGTGCTCTCAGGGATGATCTGTAACACCTAGTGGAGAGTAGAGGAGACAACATGCTCTCAGGGATGATCTGTAGCACCTAGTGGAGTCCTAGTTAGGAGACAACGTGCTCTCAGGGATGATCTGTAACACCTAGTGGAGAGTAGAGGAGACAACGTGCTCTCAGGGATGATCTGTAACACCTAGTGGAGAGTAGAGGAGACAACATGCTCTGAGGGATGATCTGTAACACCTAGTGGAGAGTAGAGGAGACAACAATGCTCTCAGGGATGATCTGTAACACCTAGTGGAGAGTAGAGGAGACAACATGCTCTCAGGGATGATCTGTAACACCTAGTGGAGAGTAGAGGAAACAACGTGCTCTCAGGGATGATCTGTCCACCTAGTGGAGAGTAGAGGAGACAACATGCTCTCAGGGATGATCTGTAACACCTAGTGGAGAGTAGAGGAGACAACATGCTCTCGGGGATGATCTGTAACACCTAGTGGAGAGTAGAGGAGACAACGTGCTCTCAGGGATGATCTGTAACACCTAGTGGAGAGTAGAGGAGACAACGTGCTCTCAGGGATGATCTGTAACACCTAGTGAGAGTAGAGGAGACAACGTGCTCTCAGGGATGATCTGTAACACCTAGTGGAGAGTAGAGGAGACAACATGCTCTGAGGGATGATCTGTAACACCTAGTGGAGAGTAGAGGAGACAACATGCTCTCAGGGATGATCTGTAACACCTAGTGGAGAGTAGAGGAAACAACGTGCTCTCAGGGATGATCTGTAACACCTAGTGGAGAGTAGAGGAGACAACATGCTCTCAGGGATGATCTGTAACACCTAGTGGAGAGTAGAGGAGACAACGTGCTCTCAGGGATGATCTGTAACACCTAGTGGAGAGTAGAGAGACAACGTGCTCGGGATGATCTGTAACACCTAGTGGAGAGTAGAGGAGACAACGTGCTCTCGGGATGATCTGTAACACCTAGTGGAGAGTAGAGGAGACAACATGCTCTCGGGGATGATCTGTAACACCTAGTGGAGAGTAGAGGAGACAACGTGCTCTCAGGGATGATCTGTAACACCTAGTGGAGAGTAGAGGAGACAACATGCTCTCGGGGGATGATCTGTAACACCTAGTGGAGAGTAGAGGAGACAACATGCTCTCCTCAGGGATGATGATCTGTAGAGGGTTGGAAGTAGGGACAACGGGGTCTCAGGGATGATCTGTAACACCTGGGGGTAAGAGGTAGAGAGGGACGGGGGCTGGGGGTGAGAGTAGAGACTAGGGGCTGGGGGTAGAGAGTAGAGACTATGGGCTGGGGGTAGAGAGTAGAGACTAGGGGAGAGAGTAGAGACTAGGGGTAGAGATAGAGATAGGGAGACTAGAGACTAGGGGCTGGGGGTAGAGAGTAGAGACTAGGGTGCTGGGGGATGATCAGAGACTAGGGGCTGGGGGTAGAGAGCAGAGACTACGGGACTGGGGGTAGAGAGTAGAGACTAGCTGGGGGTAGAGAGTAGAGACTAGGGGCTGGGGGTAGAGAGTAGAGACCTAGGGGCTGGGGCAGAGAGCAGAGACTGGGCTGGGGATGATCTGTAGAGACTAGGGGCTGGGGCAGAGAGTAGAGACTAGGGGCTGGGGGTAGAGAGTAGAGACTAGGGCTGGGGTAGAGAGTAGAGGTAAGAGAGTAGAGACTAGGGGCTGGGGGTAGAGAGTAGAGACTAGGGGCTGGGGGTAGAGAGAGTAGAGACTAGCGGCTGGGGGTAGAGAGAGAGACAGCGGCTGGGGGTAGAGACTAGGGGCTGGTGGTAGAGAGTAGAGACTAGGGGCTGGGGGTAGAGAGTAGAGACTAGGGACTGGGGGTAGAGAGTAGAGACTGGGGTAGAAAGTAGAGACTATGGGGACTGGGGTAGAGAGTAGAGACTAGGGACTGGGGTAGAGAGTAGAGACTAGGGGCTGGGGGCAGAGAGTAGAGACTAGGGGCTGGGGTAGAGAGTAGAGACTAGGGGCAGAGAGTAGAGACTAGGGGCTGGGGGTAGAGAGTAGAGACTAGGGGCTGGGGGTAGAGAGTAGAGACCAGGGGCTAGAGGCAGAGAGAGTAGAGACTAGGGGCTGGGGGTAGAGAGTAGAGACTAGGGGCTGGGGGTAGAGAGTAGAGACTAGGGGATGGGGGTAGAGAGTAGAGACTAGGGGATGGGGGTAGAGAGCAGAGACTAGGGGCTGGGGTAGAGAGTAGAGACTAGGGGCTGGGGTAGAGAGTAGAGACTAGGGGCTGGGGGTAGAGAGTAGAGACTAGGGGCAGAGAGTAGAGACTAGGGGGCTGGGGGCAGAGAGTAGAGACTAGGGGCTGGGGAGAGAGTAGAGACTAGGGGCTGGGGATAGAGAGTAGAGACTGGGGGCTGGGGGTAGAGAGTAGAGACTAGGGGGCTGGGGGTAGAGAGTAGAGACTAGGGGCTGGGGGCAGAGAGACTAGGGGCTGGGGGTAGAGAGTAGAGACTAGTGGCTGGGGGGTAGAGAGTAGAGACTAGGGGGCTGGGGTATAGAGTAGAGACTAGGGGCTGGGGGTAGAGAGTAGAGACCAGGGGCTAGAGGTAGAGAGTAGAGACTAGGGGCTGGGGGTAGAGAGTAGAGACTAGGGGCAGAGAGTAGAGACTAGGGGGCTGGGGTAGAGAGTAGAGACTAGGAGGCTGGGGGAGAGTAGAGACTAGGAGGCTGGGGTAGAGACTAGGGGCTGGGGTAGAGAGTAGAGACTAGGAGCTGGGGTAGAGAGTAGAGACTAGGGGGCTGGGGGTAGAGAGTAGAGACTAGGGGCTGGGGGTAGAGAGTAGAGACTAGGGGGCTGGGGGTAGAGAGTAGAGACTAGGGGACTGGGGGTAGAAAGTAGAGACTATGGGGCTGGGGGTAGAGAGTAGAGACTAGGGGGCTGGGGGTAGAGAGTAGAGACTAGGGGGCTGGGAGTAGAGAGTAGAGACTAGGGGGCTGGGGATAGAGAGTAGAGACTAGGGGCTGGGGTAGAGAGTAGAGACTAGGGGGCTGGGGGAGAGTAGAGACTAGGGGCTGGGGTAGAGTAGAGACTAGGGGCTGGGGGTAGAGAGTAGAGACTAGGGGCTGGGGCAGAGAGTAGAGACTAGGGGGCTGGGTAGAGAGTAGAGACTAGGGGCTGGGGATAGAGAGTAGAGACTAGGGGGCTGGGGGTAGAGAGTAGAGACTAGGGGGCTGGGGGTAGAGAGTAGAGACTAGGGGGCTGGGGGTAGAGAGTAGAGACTAGGGGGCTGGGGTAGAGAGTAGAGACTAGGGGCTGGGGGTAGAGAGTAGAGACCAGGGGCTGGAGGTAGAGAGTAGAGACTAGGGGCTGGGGGTAGAGAGTAGAGACTAGGGGGCTGGGAGTAGAGAGTAGAGACTAGGGGATGGGGTAGAGAGTAGAGACTAGGGGCTGGGGGTAGAGAGTAGAGACCAGTGGCTGGGGGTAGAGAGTAGAGACTAGGGGGCTGGGGGCAGAGAGTAGAGACTAGGGGCTGGGGGTAGAGAGTAGAGACTAGGGGCTGGGGGTAGAGAGTAGAGACTAGGGGGCTGGGGGTAGAGAGTAGAGACTAGGGGCTGGGGGTAGAGTAGAGACTATGGGGCTGGGGGTAGAGAGTAGAGACTAGGGGAATGGGGGTAGAGAGTAGAGACTAGGGGGCTGGGGGTAGAGAGTAGAGACTAGGGGGCTGGGGGTAGAGAGTAGAGACTAGGGGAGGCTGGGGGTAGAAGACTAGGGGCTGGGGGTAGAGAGTAGAGACTAGGGGCTGGGGGTAGAGTAGAGACTAGAGGGCTGGGGGTAGAGAGTAGCGACTAGGGGCTGGGGGTAGAGAGTAGCCGACTAGGGGCTGGGGTAGAGAGTAGAGACTAGGGGCTGGGGGCAGAGAGTAGAGACTAGGGGGCTGGGAGTAGAGAGTAGAGACTAGGGGCTGGGAGATAGAGATTAGAGACTAGGGCTGGGGTAGAGACAAGGGGCTGGGGGTAGAGATTAGAGACTACGTGCTCCGGGATCATACCTTTCTGACGTAGGTCACCAGTTCCCCGGAGTAGAACTGAGAGACACTGAGCAGATCTGGACTGTTGGCCTGGTTGATACGCAGCAGAGGCAGGTCCAACGCAGACGCCAACTGGAAACACGGATCAATAACAACACGCTACAGACCGCATGTTTTCAAACAGGAAATACCCTTTTTCCCTTGTTTACGGGATGAACCTGTGCTCTACGAAAATGTACTGTTTGTGTCCGAGTAGTGAATGGTTGACCTTAGGAAGGTTGCTCGTAGTTTGTCACCATGGATGGGTTCACTCTGATACTCTCCTGCATGATGGACGTGAAGCTGGGAAAACAACCAGAGAAAAACATTCCAAATGGAACATGTATATATTTCGTATTTGACCAGGTTAGTCTCCCTGGGTTAGTCTCCCTGGGTTAGTCTCACTGGGTTAGTCTCCCTGGGTTCTTATTTGACCAGGTTAGTCTCCCTGGGTTCTTATGTGACCAGGTTAGTCTCCCTGGGTTCTTATTTGACCAGGTTAGTCTCCCTGGGTTCTTATTTGACCAGGTTAGTCTCCCTGGGTTCTTATTTGACCAGGTTAGTCTCCCTGGGTTCTTATTTGACCAGGTTAGTCTCCCTGGGTTCTTATTTGACCAGGTTAGTCTCCCTGGGTTCTTATTTGACCAGGTTAGTCTCCCTGGGTTCTTATTTGACCAGGTTAGTCTCCCTGGGTTCTTATTTGACCAGGTTAGTCTCCCTGGGTTAGTCTCCCTGGGTTCTTATTTGACCAGGTTAGTCTCACTGGGTTCTTATGTGACCAGGTTAGTCTCCCTGGGTTCTTATATGACCAGGTTAGTCTCACTGGGTTAGTCTCACTGGGTTCTTATTTGACCAGGTTAGTCTCACTGGGTTCTTATTTGACCAGGTTATCTCCCTGGGTTCTTATTTGACCAGGTTAGTCTCCCTGGGTTAGTCTCCCTGGGTTCTTATTTGACCAGGTTAGTCTCACTGGGTTCTTATTTGACCAGGTTAGTCTCACTGGGTTAGTCTCCCTGGGTTAGTCTCACTGGGTTCTTATTTGACCAGGTTAGTCTCACTGGGTTCATATTTCATGGTGATCAGGACCATTCATAACCCATTTATAACCCACAAATAACCCATTTATAACCCCTACCTGTCTATGATCTGCCATGCATAGGACAGGTCTCCTACTATCTGCATGGTGATCAGGACCATTCATAACCCATTTATAACCCCTACCTGTCTATGATCTGCCATGTAGGACAGGTCTCCACTGTCTGCATGGTGATAGGACCATTCATTTATAACCCCTACCTGTCTATGATCTGCCATGTAGGACAGGTCTCCTACTATCTGCATGGTGATCAGGACCATATTCATAACCCATTCATAACCCATTTATAACCCATTTATAACCACTACCTGTCTATGATCTGCCATGCGTAGGACAGGTCTCCTACTGTCTGCATGGTGATCAGGACCATACATAACCCATTCATATGGTGATCAGGAATTCATAACCCATTTATAACATGTCTATGATCTGCCATGCATAGGACAGGTCTCCTACTATCTGCATGGTGATCAGACCATTCATAACCCATTTATAACCCTATGATTTATAACTACTATCTGCATGGTGATCAGGACCATTATAACCACTACCTGTCTATGATCTGCCATGCATAGGACAGGTCTCCTACTGTCTGCATGGTGATCAGGACCATACATAACCCCATAACCCATTCATAACCCCTACCTGTCTATGATCTGCCATGCATAGGACAGGTCTCCTACTATCTGCATGGTGATCAGGACCATTCAAATAACCCATTTATAACCCCTACCTGTCTATGATCTGCCATGCATAGGACAGGTCTCCTACTATCTGCATGGTGATCAGGACCATTCATAACCCATTTATAACCCCTACCTGTCTATGATCTGCCATGCGTAGGACAGGTCTCCTACTATCTGCATGGATGACCAGACCATTTATAACCCCTACCTGTCTATGATCTGCCATGCGTAGGGACAGGTCTCCTACTATCTGCATGGTGATCATGGTGGACCATTCATAACCCATTTATAACCCCTACCTGTCTATGATCTGCCATGCGTAGGACAGGTCTCCAACTATCTGCATGGTGATCAGGACCATTTATAACCCCTACCTGTCTATGATCTGCCATGCGTAGGACAGGTCTCCTACTATCTGCATGGTGATCAGGACCATACATAACCCATTCATAACCCATTCATAACCCATTCATAACCCCTACCTGTCTATGATCTGCCATGCGTAGGACAGGTCTCCTACTATCTGCATGGTGATCAGAACCATTCATAACCCCTACCTGTCTATGATCTGCCATGCGTAGGACAGGTCTCCTACTATCTGCATGGTGATCAGGACCATTTATAACCCATTTATAACCCCTACCTGTGAATGATCTGCCATGCGTAGGACAGGTCTCCTACTATCTGCATGGTGATCAGGACCATTTATAACCCCTACCTGTCTATGATCTGCCATGCGTAGGACAGGTCTCCTACTGTCTGCATGGTGATCAGGACCATTCATAACCCCTACCTGTCTATGATCTGCCATGCATAGGACAGGTCTCCTACTATCTGCATGGTGATCAGAACCTCCTCCTTGATGTTGATGGTCCTGATCATCTGGTGAAGGAACTTCCTGGTGTCAGCCAGGAACTGACACACCTGCAGGTTGGACTCCAACTGGTGGAACTCTTGAACCTGAGCACAGGTAAAAAAAGAGGACAAGAAGTCAGTTTTTATTGGTAAGGAGAGGACAGGAAGTCAGGGTGCATAGGTAAGGAGAGGACAGGAAATCAGGGTTCATAGGTAAGGAGAGGACAGGAAATCAGGGTTCATAGGTAAGGAGAGGACAGGAAATCAGGGTTTATAGGTAAGGAGAGGAAGTCAGGGTTTATAGGTAAGGAGAGGACAGGAAGTCAGGGTATATTGGTAAGGAGAGGACAGGAAGTCAGTGTTTACAGGTAAGGAGAGGACAGGAAGTCAGGGTTTATAGGTAAGGAGTGGACAGGAAGTCAGGGTTTATAGGTAAGGAGAGGACAGGAAGTCAGGGTTTATATAGTCTCCTGTTTCCACACTTCCAAGTCTCTTATCCACTCGGCTGGTAGAATGAACATGAGAAAAGTTTTGCTTTTCACTGAAAAGTTACAACATATTTTTGGACAAAGCTGCATCATTGTATATCAAATCGAAGGGATACAAATGTCTAAGAGTGTTACCATGTAATCACTATGTAACATAATGACCATGTAACGGTCATTAAGAGTGTTACCATGTAACGGTCACTAAGAGTGTTACCATGTAACGGTCACTAAGAGTGTTACCATGTAACGGTCACTAAGAGTGTTACCATGTAACGGTCACTAAGAGTGTTACCATGTAACGGTCACTAAGAGTGTTACCATGTAACGGTCACTAAGAGTGTTACCATGTAATATAATGATCATGTAATGGTCACTAAGAGTGTTGCCATGTAACGGTCACTAAGAGTGTTACCATGTAACGGTCACTAAGAGTGTTACCATGTAATATAATGATCATGTAACGGTCACTAAGAGTGTTACCATGTAACGGTCACTAAGAGTGTTACCATGTAACGGTCACTAAGAGTGTTACCATGTAACGGTCACTAAGAGTGTTACCATGTAACGGTCAGTAAGAGTGTTACCATGTAACGGTCAGTAAGAGTGTTACCATGTAACGGTCAGTAAGAGTGTTACCATGTAACGGTCAGTAAGAGTGTTACCATGTAACGGTCACTAAGAGTGTTACCATGTAACAGTCACTAAGAGTGTTACCATGTAACGGTCACTAAGAGTGTTACCATGTAATATAATGATCATGTAACGGTCACTAAGAGTGTTACCATGTAATATAATGATCATGTAATGGTCACTAAGAGTGTTACCATGTAACGGTCACTAAGAGTGTTACCATGTAATATAATGATCATGTAATGGTCACTAAGAGTGTTACCATGTAATATAATGATCATGTAATGGTCACTAAGAGTGTTACCATGTAACGGTCACTAAGAGTGTTACCATGTAACGGTCACTAAGAGTGTTACCATGTAACGGTCACTAAGAGTGTTACCATGTAATATAATGATCATGTAATGGTCACTAAGAGTGTTACCATGTAATATAATGATCATGTAATGGTCACTAAGAGTGTTACCATGTAATATAATGATCATGTAACGGTCACTAATAGTGTTACCGTGTAACGGTCACTAAGAGTGTAACCCAGAGATAACATAACTGTAGTCTTGTTCCATGTTATAGTGTTGTTGTTTGCGGTGAATTTCCCAGCCTCACCTCTCACGAGGGCCTGTATCAGCTGAACGGTCTTCCTGCCTGCCGCGGTGGAGTCCTCGTAGTTCAGAGACTCGATCTGCTTCGAGATCTCCCTGAACCATGCCTGCAGGTTCTCTGTCCAACACAACAACAACCGCGTCAACAACACACATCAACATCTAGCGCGTTTAGAGTGGAAGTATGGCATAGTGAGAGCTTTCACTATTGTAACAGGAATAAGTATGGTACAGTGAGCCATCAACAGGAATAAGTAACGGAACAGTGAACCTGCAACAGGAATAAGTATGGTAGTGAGCCTGCATCAGGAATAAGTACGGTACAGTGAGCCATCAACAGGAATAAGTATGGTACAGTGAGCCATCAACAGGAATAATGTACGGTACAGTGAGCCATCAACAGGAATAAGTATGGTACAGTGAGCCATGCAACAGGAATAAGTATGGTACAGTGAGCCTGCAACAGGAATAAGTATGGTACAGTGAGCCTGCAACAGGAATAAGTATGGTACAGTGAGCCTGCAACAGGAATAAGTATGGTACAGTGAGCCTGCAACAGGAATAAGTATGGTACAGTGAGCCATGCAACAGGAATAAGTATGGTACAGTGAGTCATCAACAGGAATAAGTATGGTACAGTGAGCCATGCAACAGGAATAACAGGGAATAAGTATGGTACAGTGAGCCTCAACAGAAATAAGTATGGTACAGTGAGCCTGCAACAGGAATAAGTATGGTACAGTGAGCCTGCAACAGGAATAAGTATGGTACAGTGAGCCTGCAACAGGAATAAGTATGGTACAGTGAGCCTGCAACAGGAATAAGTATGGTACAGTGAGCCTGCAACAGGAATAAGTATGGTACAGTGAGCCTGCAACAGGAATAAGTATGGTACAGTGAGCCATGCAACAGGAATAAGTATGGTACAGTGAGCCTGCAACAGGAATAAGTACGGTACAGTGAGTCTGCAACAGGAATAAGTATGGTACAGTGAGCCATCAACAGAAATAAGCGGATCAACAGGAATAAATGGTACAGTGAGTTTCAACAGAAATAAGTATACAGTGAGCCTGCAACAGGAATAAGTATGGTACAGTGAGCCTGCAACAGGAATAAGTATGGTACAGTGAACCTGCAACAGGAATAAGTATGGTACAGTGAGCCTGCAACAGGAATAAGTACGGTACAGTGAGCCTGCAACAGGAATAAGTATGGTACAGTGAGCCTGCAACAGGAATAAGTATTATACAGTGAGCCTGCAACAGGAATAAGTATGGTACAGTGAGCCTGCAACAGGAATAAGTATGGTACAGTGAGCCTGCAACAGGAATAAGTACGGTACAGTGAGCCTGCAACAGGAATAAGTATGGTACAGTGAGCCTGCAACAGGAATAAGTATGGTACAGTGAGCCTGCAACAGGAATAAGTATGGTACAGTGAGCCTGCAACAGGAATAAGTATTGTACAGTGAGCCTGCAACAGGAATAAGTATGGTACAGTGAGCCTGCAACAGGAATAAGTATGGTACAGTGAGCCTGCAACAGGAATAAGTATGGTACAGTGAGCCTGCAACAGGAATAAGTATGGTACAGTGAGCCTGCAACAGGAATAAGTATGGTACAGTGAGCCTGCATCAGGAATAAGTATGGTACAGTGAGCCTGCAACAGGAATAGCTATGGTACAGTGAGCCTGAAACAGGAATAAGTATGGTACAGTGAGCCTGCACAGGAATAAGTATGGTACAGTGAGCCTGCAACAGGAATAAGTATGGTACAGTGAGCCTGCAACAGGAATAAGTATGGTACAGTGAGCCTGCAACAGGAATAAGTATGGTACAGTGAGCCTGCAACAGGAATAAGTATGGTACAGTGAGCCTGCAACAGGAATAAGTATGGGACAGTGAGCCTGCAACAGGAATAAGTATGGTACAGTGAGCCTGCAACAGGAATAGCTATGGTACAGTGAGCCACAAGCTTTTAAGAACATGTACACTGACTACACAAAACATTAGGAACACCTTCCTAATATTGAGTTGCACCCCCTTTTCCCCTCAGAACAGCCTCAGTTTGCCGGGGCCAAGGACTCCACAAGGTGCCGAAGGCGTTCAAATGGGATGTTGGACCATGTTGACTCCAATGCTTCCCTCCGATTGGACCATGTTGACTCCAATGCTTCCCACCGATTGGGTGGTGGACCATGTTGACTCCAATGCTTCCCACCGATTGGGTGTTGGACCATGTTGACTCCAATGCTTCCCACCGATTGGGTGGTGGACCATGTTGACTCCAATGCTTCCCTCCGATTGGGTTGTGGACCATGTTGACTCCAATGCTTCCCTCCGATTGGGTGGTGGACCATGTTGACTCCAATGCTTCCCACCGATTGGGTAGGACCATGTTGACTCAATGCTTCTCACCGATTGGGTGGTGGACCATGTTGACTCCAATGCTTCCCTGCGATTGGGTGGTGGACCATGTTGAAATGCTTCCCACCGATTAAGTTGGACCTTGAGCCAATGCTTCCCTCCGATTGGGTGGTGGACCATGTGACCTACAATGCATACACCGATTGGGTGGTGGACCATGTTGACTCCAATGCTTCCCACCGATTGGGTGGTGGACCATGTTGAGCCAATGCTTCCCACCGAATGGGTGGTGGACCATGTGACTCCAATGCTTCCCACCGATTGGGTGGTGGACCATGTTGAGCCAATGCTTCTCACCGATTGGGTATGGTACCATGTTGAGCCAATGCTTCCCTCCGATTTAACAAGGACCATGTTGACTCAATGCTTCTCACCGATTGGGTGGTGGACCATGTTGACTCCAATGCTTCCCAGGAAAGAGTGGTGGACCATGTTGAGCCAATGCTTCTCACCGATTGGGTGGTGGTACAGTTGACTCCAATGCTTCCACCGAGGGTGGTGGACCATGCTGACTCCAATGCTTCCCACCGATTGAGTTGGACCATGTTGACTCAATGCTTCCTCCGTTGGCCGGTGGACCATGTTGATGGTGCTTCTGTTTAATGGGTGGTGACCATGTTGACTCCAATGCTTCCACCGATGGTGGACCATGTTGACTCCAATGCTTCCCACCGATTGGGTAGTGGACCATGTGACTCCAATGCTTGGTGTGGTGGACCATGTTGACTCCAATGCTTCCCACCGATTACGTGGACCATGTTTGACTCCAATGCTTCCTCCGATTAGGACCATGTTGACTCCAATGCTTCACCGATTGGGTGGACCATGTTGACTCCAATGCTTCCCACCGATCCATGTCGACCAATGCTTCTCACCGATTGGGTGGTGGACCAGTCTTGATACACACGGGAAACTGCTGAGTGTGGAAAAACCCAGCAGCGTTTGCAGTTCTGGACACAAACCGGGCGCCAGTCACCTACTACCATACCCCGTCTCAAAAGGCATTTAAATCTTCTGTCTTGCCTTCATTCACCCTCTGAATGACATCAACGGGGGACAATCATGTTCACCATGTCTCAAGGCTTAAACATCAGGTTCTTTAACTTTGTCCAATCCTTCATTTACACTGATTGAAGAGGATTTAACAAGTGACATCAATAAGGATCATATCTTCATGGTGTGTTTTAAATTCACCTGGTGAGTCGTGTCATGGAAAGAGCAGGTGTTCCTAATGCTTTGTCCAATCAGTGTCACAGTCTTTGATCACACATATCAGCTGTGGTTTCATGGTGTGTTTTAAGAGTTTGGAACTACCAGAAGTCACAATATGGTGTGTTTTAATGCGTGAACTAGCAGCTGTGGTAATTATGGTGTGTTTTAATGGGAACTACCAGCTGTGGCTATGGTGTGTTTTAATGTCGAACTAGCAGCTGTGGTAATTATGGTGTGTTTTAATGGAACTACCAGCTGTGGTAATTACGTGTGTTTTAATGCGAACTACCAGCTGTGGTAATTACGTGAGTTTCGATGCCGTAGCTAGTTCCGCTATCATCCATCTCACCATTCTTCTCCACTCTGGTTAGAGGCTTGACCCCAGAGAAGACCTCAGCCGGTCATCCCTCTCAGATCCCTCAGCTCGATAACTCTCCCATTTCAGCTGCTTCTCTGACAGCATCTTCTTGAACATCTGAGAGGGAAAATAAACAGGGGGACAGATGGTGAATTCACCATTTATATTCAGAGACCCAACATGTGTTTTTATTTTATTGTGTAATTACAACTTGACATATATGATACGGTTCAGACTCACCTCTTTGAGGGTGAACTCAAACTGGGCGGTGTCTAGGAGAACCTGGAACAGGATCTTGGGGTTGTACTTGGAGTCGTTGATCACCTGGTCTTTGATCTGGCGCAGACGCTTGTTGTTGGGATCATAGGCTGCAAGAAGAAAAGACAACACAGTTTAGATAGCGCCTGGCGGGATATAGGAGCGCCTGGCGTGATATAGAGCGCCTGGCGGATATAGGAGCGCCTGGCGGATATAGGAGCACCTGGCAGGATATAGGAGCGCCTGGCGTGATATAGAGCGCCTGGCGTGATATAGGAGCGCCTGGCGTGATATAGGAGCGCCTGGCAGGATATAGGAGCACCTGGCGGATATAGGAGCGCCTGGCGGGATATAGGAGCGCCTGGCGGGATATAGGAGCGCCGGATATAGAGCGCCTGGAGGTTAGGAGCGCCTGGCGTGATATAGGAGCGCCTGGCAGGATATAGGAGTTAGAGCGCCTGGCGTGATATAGGAGCGCCTGGCGGGGATATAGGAGCAGCCTGGCGTGATATAGTATCGCCTGAGGCAGCTGGCGGTGACATTAGGAGCGCCTGGCGGGACATAGGAGCGCCTGGCGTGATATAGGAGCGCCTGGCGTGATATAGGAGCGCCTGGCGGGATATAGGAGCGTTCCTGGCGGGATATAGGAGCGCCTGGCGTGATATAGGAGCGCCTGGCGAGAATATAGGAGCACCTGGCAGGAGCGCCTGGCGGATATAGGAGCGCCTGGCGTGATATAGATGCCTGGCGATATAGGAGCGCCTGGCGTGATATAGCAGGAGCGCCTGGCGGGATATAGGAGCGCCTGGCGTGATATAGGAGCACCTGGCGGGATATGGAGCACCTGGCGGGATGCAGAGCGCCTGGGCGGGATATAGGAGCACCTGGCGTGACATGGAGCGCCGCCTGGCGTGACACCTGGCGTCGCCTGGCGTGCATAATGACGATATGACACCGGCGTGATCAGGAACCCTGGCGGACGCTATCATGATTATAGGACGCCTGAGGTTCAGCCCTGGCACGATTACACCAGAGGTTGGAGCCCTGGCCCTTTCATAGGAGCACCTGGCGTGACACCAGAGGTTCGTGAACCCGCTGCACGTGACATAATGCACCAGAGGTTCAGCCCGGCAACCCAGAGGTTCAGCCCGGCACGATTACACCAGAGGTTCAGCCCGGCACGAACACCAGAGGTTCAGCTCCGACACGATTACACCAGAGGTTCCTGACACGATTACACCAGAGGTTCAGCCCGACACGATTACACCCGAGGTTCAGCCCGACACGATTTCTACCAGAGGTTCAGCACGACACGATTACACCAGAGGTTCAGCCTGACATGATGCTACTGGAGGTTCTTCCCTGCACTGGAGTTCTGCCTGATACTGGAGGTTCTGACACATTACTGGGATGTTCTGATACTTTATGATGCTCATTCCCACTTTAAATCTTAAAAGCTTCATGAACCCTTCATAAGGAACCCTTTATGGATGCTTCTGAACCCTTCATGGATGCTTCCTGAACCCTTCATAAGGCCTTTATGGATGCTTCCTGAACCCTTCATGGATGCTTCCTGAACCCTTTATGGATGCTTCCTGAACCCTTTATGGATGCTTCATGAACCCTTTATGGATGCTTCCATGAACCCTTTATGGGACGCTTCATGAACCCTTCATGGATGCTTCATGAACCCTTTATGGATGCTTCATGAACCCTTCATGGATGCTTCCTGAACCCTTCATGGATGCTTCCTGAACCCTTTATGGACGCTTCCTGAACCCTTTATGGATGCTTCCTGAACCCTTTATGGATGCTTCCTGAACCCTTTATGGACGCTTCCTGAACCCTTCATGGATGCTTCCTGAACCCTTCATAGCCTTTATGCTTCCTGAACCCTTTATGGATGCTTCCTGAACCCTTTATGGATGCTTCCTGAACCCTTCTAAGGCCTTTATGGATGCTTCCTGAACCCTTTATGGACGCTTCCTGAACCTTATGGATGCTTCCTGAACCCTTTATGGACGCTTCCTGAACCCTTTATGGGATGACGCTTCCTGAACCCTTTATGGATGCTTCCTGAACCCTTTATGGACGCTTCCTGAACCCTTTATGGATGCTTCCTGAACCCTTTCATAAGGCCTTTATGGATGCTTCCTGAACCCTTTATGGACGCTTCCTGAACCCTTTATGGACGCTTCCTGAACCCTTTATGGACGCTTCCTGAACCCTTTATGGACGCTTCCTGAACCCTTTATGGACGCTTCCTGAACCCTTTATGGACGCTTCCTGAACCCTTTATGGACGCTTCCTGAACCCTTTATGGACGCTTCCTGAACCCTTTATGGATGTTTCCTGAACCCTTTATGGATGTTTCCTGAACCCTTTATGGATGCTTCCTGAACCCTTTATGGATGCTTCCTGAACCCTTTATGGATGCTTCCTGAACCCTTTATGGATGCTTCCTGAACCCTTTATGGATGCTTCCTGAACCCTTTATGGATGCTTCCTGAACCCTTTATGGATGCTTCCTGAACCCTTCATGGATGCTTCCTGAACCCTTACATGGATGCTTCCTGAACCCTTACATGGATGCTTCCTGAACCCTTAATGGATGCTTCCTGAACCCTTTATGGATGCTTCCTGAACCCTTTATGGATGCTTCCTGAACCCTTCATGGATGCTTCCTGAACCCTTCATAAGGCCTTTATTAATGCTTCCATAAATCAGTAGTAAGCCCATTTGATGCATGGACCTAGACGTCAACAGGAAGGCCCTACCTGAGTCTGCAGTGTGTAGCATCAGCCAGCGTATGGAAACGTTACAGTCCCGGAGACAGTTGAGCAGCTTGGGACGTTATCCAGGACGATCTCCTCCCTCAGGAACCCTTCCTTCAGCAGCTGCTGGATCTGTGGCCTCAGGCCTCCATGCTGACTGAATAACACTGGCCTAGAGGAGGGTTGGAGTATGGATGGTTATAGGGTGTTATAACAGGTGCTATAACATGGCAGTGGGGGGTATAGCAGGCCCTCCATGCTGACTGAATAACATGGCTAGAGGAGGGTGGTTGGAGGTGTTTGCAACAGGTGTTATAACATGGCAGTGGGGGGCAGGCCCTCGAACCTTCCACATTTTCCACAACAACTTGTGAAGGATATGATGGGGAGTCACGTCTCTAGCAAGGCCTGATGGGAAACCCGAGTGAAAACCATTTCACGTTAGTAGACGCTTTGTCAGTATAGCCCGTTCGCCTCCGTACCTGCTCTCTGATATTGGCTGAGTCCAGGGTGTAGTTGAGGGCGATCTTGGCAGCTTTATACGGTTCCCAGGCCTCCACCAGATTCACAGTGATTCCCATGTAGACACTGATGACCTGCAGAGGGAGAAATTGTCAATACTTGAACGAGCGTAACGGCTGGAGGCCGAGGGAAATATACCGCATCAAGACAAACAAGTACTCTAAATGTTTTCCCAGTATTCAGGAAGTAGAGTTTAGATACAGTCTCTCACCCAGTTATCAGGGAAGTAGAGTTTAGATACAGTCTCTCACCCAGTTATCAGGGAAGTAGAGTTTAGATACAGTCTCTCACCCAGTAATCAGGGAAGTAGAGTTTAGATACAGTCTCTCACCCAGTAATCAGGGAAGTAGAGTTTAGATACAGTCTCTCACCCAGTTATCAGGGAAGTAGAGTTTAGATACAGTCTCTCACCCAGTTATCAGGGAAGTAGAGTTTAGATACAGTCTCTCACCCAGTATTCAGGGAAGTAGAGATTAGATACAGTCTCTCACCCAGTTGATTATCAGGGAAGTAGAGTTTAGATACAGTCTCTCACCCAGTAATCAGGGAAGTAGAGTTTAGATACAGTCTCACCCAGTAATCAGGGAAGTAGAGTTTAGATACAGTCTCTCACCCAGTTATCAGGGAAGTAGAGTCAGTCTCTCACCCAGTTAACAGGAAGTAGAGTTTAGATACAGTCTCTCACCCAGTTATCAGGGAAGTAGAGTCAGTCTCTCACCCAGTTAACAGAGAAGTAGAGTTTAGATACAGTCTCTCACCCAGTAATCAGGAAGTAGAGTTTAGATCAGTCTCTCACCCAGTTATCAGGGAAGTAGAGTTTAGATACAGTCTCTCACCCAGTAATCAGGGAAGTAGAGTTTAGATACAGTCTCTCACCCAGTTATCAGGGAAGTAGAGTTTAGATACAGTCTCTCACCCAGTTATCAGGGAAGTAGAGTTTAGATGAGTCTCTCACCCAGTTATCAGGGAAGTAGAGTTTAGATGAGTCTCTCACCCAGTTATCAGGGAAGTACTTTAGATGAGTCTCTCACCCAGTTATCAGGGAATGAAGTAGAGACAGACATACAGCATGGCAGCCTCTCAACCCAGTTATCAGGGAAGGGTACTTGTCCACTATCTGGGGGAGACACCTCATCTTTGGACACAGGACAGCTTTAGGAGACACTGACAGCTTTATGGAGACACATGACAGCTTTAGGAGACACATGACAGCTTTAGGCAGACACTGACAGCTTTAGACACAGGACAGCTTTAGGAGACACAGGACAGCGAGGAGCTCAGGACAGTAGGAGACACAGGACAGCTGGGGAGACACAGGACAGCTTTAGGAGACACAGGACAGCTTTAGAGACACAGGACAGCTTTAGGAGACACAGGACAGCTTTAGGAGACACAGGACAGCTTTAGAGACACAGGACAGCTTTAGAGACACAGGACAGCTTTAGAGACACAGGACAGCTTTAGAGACACAGGACAGCTTTAGAGACACAGGACAGCTTTAGAGACACAGGACAGCTTTAGGAGACACAGGACAGCTTTAGGAGACACAGGACAGCTTTAGAGACACAGGACAGCTTTAGAGGACACAGGACAGCTTTAGAGGACACAGGACAGCTTTAGGGGACACAGGACAGCTTTAGGGGACACAGGACAGCTTTAGGGGACACAGGACAGCTTTAGAGACACAGGACAGCTTTAGAGACACAGGACAGCTTTAGGAGACACAGGACAGCTTTTTAGAGACACAGGACAGCTTTAGAGACACAGGACAGCTTTAGAGACACAGGACAGCTTTAGAGACACAGGACAGCTTTAGGAGACACAGGACAGCTTTAGAGACACAGGACAGCTTTAGAGACACAGGACAGCTTTAGAGACACAGGACAGCTTTAGGAGACACAGGACAGCTTTAGGAGACACAGGACAGCTTTAGGAGACACAGGACAGCTTTAGGAGACACAGGGACAGCTTTAGAGACACAGGACAGCTTTAGAGACACGGGACAGCAGGAGACACAGGACAGCTTTAGAGACACAGGACAGCTTTAGAGACACAGGACAGCTTTAGAGACACAGGACAGCTTTAGGAGACACAGGACAGCTTTAGGAGACACAGGACAGCTTTAGAGACACAGGACAGCTTTAGAGACACAGGACAGCTTTAGAGACACAGGACAGCTTTAGAGACACAGGACAGCTTTAGAGACACAGGACAGCTTTAGGAGACACAGGACAGCTTTAGAGACACAGGACAGCTTTAGAGACACAGGACAGCTTTAGAGACACAGGACAGCTTTAGAGACACAGGACAGCTTTAGAGGACACAGGACAGCTTTAGGGGACACAGGACAGCTTTAGGAGACACAGGACAGCTTTAGGAGACACAGGACAGCTTTAGGAGACACAGGACAGCTTTAGAGACACAGGACAGCTTTAGAGACACAGGACAGCTTTAGGAGACACAGGACAGCTTTAGGAGACACAGGACAGCTTTAGAGACACAGGACAGCTTTAGAGACACAGGACAGCTTTAGGAGACACAGGACAGCTTTAGGAGACACAGGACAGCTTTAGAGACACAGGACAGCTTTAGAGACACAGGACAGCTTTAGAGACACAGGACAGCTTTAATAATAGCTTTAGAGACACAGGACAGCTTTAGAGACACAGGACAGCTTTAGGAGACACAGGACAGCTTTAGGAGACACAGGACAGCTTTAGGAGACACAGGACAGCTTTAGGAGACACAGGACAGCTTTAGAGACAGGACGAAACATGGATCTGAGAATCAGAAGATTTCATGATCGTAACATACAAATAGATTGAATAAAACATTAAAGACAATGTAATATTGTAGCATTAGTGAGTGTGTAAGAAATGTCATTCAGTTCAAGAATACTAACCACTAGGCTACCCCTGCAGGGTAGCATTAGTGAGGAGGGACAGCGGCAGGGTAGCCTAGTGGTTAGAGTGTTGGACAAGTAACCGAAAGGTTGCAAGTTCAAATCCCCGAGCTGACAAGGTACAAATCTGTCGTTCTGCCCCTGAACAAGGCAGTTAACCTGCTGTTCCTAGGCCGTCATTGAAAATAAGAATTTGTTCTTAACTGACTTGCCTGGTTAAATAAAGGTAAAATAAAGGTAAAATAAAGGTAAAAATAAATCAAATAAAAGGGAACCAATGGGGTGTTTACAATACTAACTAGAGAACAGTGGGTTACCTTTTGACACTCCATATGACAGTGGGTTAATAATATGACACTCCATATGACAGTGGGTTAGTATGACAACCATATGACAGTGGGTTAATAATGACACAATATGACAGTGGGTTAATGACACTCCATATGACAGTGGGTTAATGACACTCCATATGACAGTGGGTTAGTGTGACACTCCATATGACAGTGGGTTAGTATGACACTCCATATGACAGTGGGTTAGTAATGACATATTAATATGACAGTGGGTTAGTATGACACTCCATATGACAGTGGGTATGACAGTAATGACACTCCATATGACAGTGGGTTAGTATGACACTCCATATGACAGTGGGTTAGTATGACAATCCATATGACAGTGGTTAGTGATGACACTCCATATGACAGTGGGTTAATAATGACACTCCATATGACAGTGGGTTACAATGAATCATATGACAGTGGGTTAGTATGACAACCATATGACAGTGGTTAGTATGACACATATGACAGTGGGTTAATAAGACACATATGACAGTGGGTTAATGACACTATATGACAGTGGGTTAGTATGACACTCCATATGACAGTGGGGTTAATAATGACAATCCATATGACAGTGGGTTAACAATGACACTCCATATGACAGTGGGTTAGTATGACACTCCATATGACAGTGGGTTAATGACACTCCATATGACAGTGGGTTAGTATGACACTCCATATGACAGTGGGTTAGTATGACACTCCATATGACAGTGGGTTAGTATGACACTCCATATGACAGTGGGGTTAGTATGACAGTGGGTTAGTAACCATATGACAGTAATAAACACTCCATATGACAGTGGGTTAGTATGACAATCCATATGACAGTGGGTTAGTATGACACCATTTTAAAAGGTAAGAAAACAAATGGTTTAAAACAATAACAACAATAATAATAATAACAACAACAATAATAACACTAATGGCTAATAATAAGCAATAATAATAAACACTAATAGCTAATAAACAATAATAATAATAATAATGATAATAATAATAATAATAACAATGATAAAACTAATAATAACAATAATAATAATAATAATAATAACAACAATAATAATAATAACAATAACAACAACAACAATAATAATAACAATAACAACAATAATCAATAACAATAATAACAATAATAACAACAATAATAACAATATAATAACAACAATAGTAAGTAATAATAAACAATAGTAATAATAATAATAAAACAGTATAATAATAATAACAATAATAATAATAACAATAATAATAACAAGTAACAATAACCTATCAGTTCTACCTGGTTATAGATGTCACCATGCTGATGAATTACAGTAATGATAGGTACTCTTCGATTCTACCTGGTTATAGATGTCATCAGATCGCAGCCTCCCGATCACCATGCTGATGAAGGTAGTATAGGTATTCTGGAAGTAGCTCGGGTAGTTAGCTAGGCCGTGGTATTCTGATTGGCTGGATTAGCCAGTACTCCGCAGCAGCTTACAGATGTCATCCAGGTTAGAGTCTGCTGAGGAGCGGGCAGCACTGGCCACACAAACAGGACATGGTATAGCTAGTAGCACGCTCCAATCAGATGTTTTTCTTATTAGATAGATTTAGCACATCAGGTAGTACTACTACAGTATGATAGATAGTATACAGTATTATATTACAGTATTATAGAGAGTACAGTATTATAGATTTATTATAGTATTGTAGATATTATCATAGTATTATAGATAGTAGTAGTAGTATAGATAGTAGTATAGTATTATAGATAGTACTACAGTAGTATTATAGTATTATAGAGAGTATTACAGTATTATAGAGTATTACAGTATTATAGAGTAGTACAGTATTATAGAGAGTATTACAGTATTGTAGATATCATAGTATTGTAGATATTATCATAGTAGTATAGATAGTAGTATAGTATTATAGATAGTATTACAGTATTATATATAGTATTATAGATATTATTATAGATAGTAGTATAGTATTATAGATAGTAGTACAGTAGTATAGTTAGTAGTACAGTATTATAGATAGTATTATAGATATTATTATAGATAGTAGTACAGTAGTATTGATAGTATTACAGTATTATATATAGTAGTATAGATAGTATTGTAGTATTACAGATAGTATTACTGACACCATTAAAGGGTCCCTGACAAAATAACAGAGAGGATTGATTCTTAAAAGGATTGTATAAAGGATGTAGAAGCCATTATAGAGAGTATTATAGATACTATCACAGTATTATAGATACTATCACAGTATTATAGATACTATCACAGTATTATAGATACTATCATATATTATAGATACTATCATAGTATTATAGGATTGTATAAAGGATGTAGAAGCCATTTTAGAGAGTATTATAGATACTATCATAGTATTATAGATACTATCACAGTATTATAGATACTATCACAGTATTATAGATACTATCACAGTATTATAGATACTATCATAGTATTATAGATACTATCACAGTATTATAGATACTATCATAGTATTATAGATACTATCATAGTATTATAGGATTGTATAAAGGATGTAGAAGCCATTTTCCCCCAAAAAAACAGCAGCAAAGGTCTCACCTGTATCTATAGTAGGACACCAGCATCCTCTCTCTGACCTCCCCCTCCATCTTCTGGTCAATAACCAACAGCATGACTCCATAGAGATACAGCGCCTCACACTGGTTACCAAGGAGACAAACAGCACATGGTAGGACTCTAACATACCTTCAGGACATCGCCAAACATACAGGGACGATTTTCCTAAATGTATAAGTTGATCATAGAGTACACCCCCCGGGGCCTTCTACAAAATCTAAGTAATTACAAGAGATTGGGGGGCGGCAGAGGTAGCCTAGTGGTTAGAGCGGGTAGGCAGGTGGTTAGAGCGTTGGAAGGGTTAGTTAACCCACTGTTCCCCTGAACAAGGCTAGTTAACCACTGTTCCCCTGAACAAGGCTGAGTTAACCCACTGTTCCCCTGAACAAGGCTAGTTAACCCACTGTTCCCCTGAACAAGGCTAGTTAACCCTGTTCCCTGAACAAGGCTAGTTAACCCACTGTTCCCCTGAACAAGGCTAGTTAACCGTCATTGAAAACACTAATTTATTCTTAACTGACTTGACGAGTAAAATAAAAATTTAAATAAATGTTGTTGATTTTTTTACCAGGAGCTGTTTTCCATCCTCATTCAGCAGCACCGTCTCCAGGGTCTGTTGAATGTAAACTCCTTCATACAGATCATCCAGATACCTGGAGAGAAGAACAGCTGATTAGATAAAGCATGGTGAGGAGACAGAGACAGCTGATTAGATAAAGCATGGTGAGGAGACAGAGACAGCTGATTAGATAAAGCATGGTGAGGAGACAGAGACAGCTGATTAGATAAAGCATGGTGAGGAGACAGAACAGCTGATTAGATAAAGCATGGTGAGGAGACAGAACAGCTGATTAGATAAAGCATGGTGAGGAGACAGAACAGCTGATTAGATAAAGCATGGTGAGGAGACAGAGACAGCTGATTAGATAAAGCATGGTGAGGAGACAGAGACAGAACAGCTGATTAGATAAAGCATGGTGAGGAGACAAGAGACAGCTGATTAGATAAAGCATGGTGAGGAGACAGAACAGCTGATTAGATAAAGCATGGTGAGGAGACAGAACAGCTGATTAGATAAAGCATGGTGAGGAGACAGAACAGCTGATTAGATAAAGCATGGTGAGGAGACAGAACAGCTGATTAGATAAAGCATGGTGAGGAGACAGAACAGCTGATTAGATAAAGCATGGTGAGGAGACAGAACAGCTGATTAGATAAAGCATGGTGAGGAGACAGAACAGCTGATTAGATAAAGCATGGTGAGGGCAGAACAGAACAGCTGATTAGATAAAGCATGGTGAGGAGACAGAGACAGCTGATTAGATAAAGCATGGTGAGGAGACAGAGACAGCTGATTAGATAAAGCATGGTGAGGAGACAGAACAGCTGATTAGATAAAGCATGGTGAGGAGACAGAGACAGCTGATTAGATAAAGCATGGTGAGGAGACAGAGACAGCTGATTAGATAAAGCATGGTGAGGAGACAGAACAGCTGATTAGATAAAGCATGGTGAGGAGACAGAACAGCTGATTAGATAAAGCATGGTGAGAGACAGAGCAGAACAGCTGATTAGATAAAGCATGGTGAGGAGACAGAGACAGCTGATTAGATAAAGCATGGTGAGGAGACAGAACAGCTGATTAGATAAAGCATGGTGAGGAGACAGAACAGAACAGCTGATTAGATAAAGCATGGTGAGGAGACAGAACAGCTGATTAGATAAAGCATGGTGAGGAGACAGAGACAGAACAGCTGATTAGATAAAGCATGGTGAGGAGACAGAGACAGAACAGCTGATTAGATAAAGCATGGTGAGGAGACAGAGACAGCTGATTAGATAAAGCATGGTGAGGAGACAGAACAGCTGATTAGATAAAGCATGGTGAGGAGACAGAACAGCTGATTAGATAAAGCATGGTGAGGAGACAGAGACAGAAAAGCTGATTAGATAAAGCATGGTGAGGAGACAGAACAGCTGATTAGATAAAGCATGGTGAGGAGACAGAGACAGCTGATTAGATAAAGCATGGTGAGGAGACAGAGACAGCTGATTAGATAAAGCATGGTGAGGAGACAGAACAGCTGATTAGATAAAGCATGGTGAGGAGACAGAACAGCTGATTAGATAAAGCATGGTGAGGAGACAGAACAGCTGATTAGATAAAGCATGGTGAGGAGACAGAACAGCTGATTAGATAAAGCATGGTGAGGAGACAGAACAGCTGATTAGATAAAGCATGGTGAGGAGACAGAGACAGCTGATTAGATAAAGCATGGTGAGGAGACAGAGACAGAACAGCTGATTAGATAAAGCATGGTGAGGAGACAGGAGACAGATGATTAGATAAAGCATGGTGAGGAGACAGAACAGCTGATTAGATAAAGCATGGTGAGGAGACAGAGACAGCTGATTAGATAAAGCATGGTGAGGAGACAGAACAGCTGATTAGATAAAGCATGGTGAGGAGACAGAGACAGCTGATTAGATAAAGCATGGTGAGGAGACAGAACAGCTGATTAGATAAAGCATGGTGAGGAGACAGAACAGCTGATTAGATAAAGCATGGTGAGGAGACAGAGACAGCTGATTAGATAAAGCATGGTGAGGAGACAGAACAGCTGATTAGATAAAGCATGGTGAGGAGACAGAACAGCTGATTAGATAAAGCATGGTGAGGAGACAGAACAGCTGATTAGATAAAGCATGGTGAGGAGACAGAACAGCTGATTAGATAAAGCATGGTGAGGAGACAGAACAGCTGATTAGATAAAGCATGGTGAGGAGACAGAGACAGCTGATTAGATAAAGCATGGTGAGGAGACAGAACAGCTGATTAGATAAAGCATGGTGAGGAGACAGAACAGCTGATTAGATAAAGCATGGTGAGGAGACAGAGACAGAACAGCTGATTAGATAAAGCATGGTGAGGAGACAGAACAGCTGATTAGATAAAGCATGGTGAGGAGACAGAGACAGAACAGCTGATTAGATAAAGCATGGTGAGGAGACAGAACAGCTGATTAGATAAAGCATGGTGAGGAGACAGAGACAGCTGATTAGATAAAGCATGGTGAGGAGACAGAGACAGCTGATTAGATAAAGCATGGTGAGGAGACAGAGACAGAACAGCTGATTAGATAAAGCATGGTGAGGAGACAGAACAGCTGATTAGATAAAGCATGGTGAGGAGACAGAGACAGCTGATTAGACAAAGCATGGTGAGGAGACAGAACAGCTGATTAGATAAAGCATGGTGAGGAGACAGAACAACTGATTAGATAAAGCATGGTGAGGAGACAGAACAACTGATTAGATAAAGCATGGTGAGGAGACAGAGACAGCTGATTAGATAAAGCATGGTGAGGAGACAGAGACAGCTGATTAGATAAAGCATGGTGAGGAGACAGAACAGCTGATTAGATAAAGCATGGTGAGGAGACAGAGACAGATGATTAGATAAAGCATGGTGAGGAGACAGAACAGCTGATTAGATAAAGCATGGTGAGGAGACAGAGACAGCTGATTAGACAAAGCATGGTGAGGAGACAGAGACAGCAGCTGATTAGATAAAGCATGGTGAGGAGACAGAACAGCTGATTAGATAAAGCATGGTGAGGAGACGAGACAGAACAGCTGATTAGATAAAGCATGGTGAGGAGACAGAACAGCTGATTAGATAAAGCATGGTGAGGAGACAGAACAGCTGATTAGATAAAGCATGGTGAGGAGACAGAACAGCTGATTAGATAAAGCATGGTGAGGAGACAGAGACAGAACAGCTGATTAGATAAAGCATGGTGAGGAGACAGAACAGCTGATTAGATAAAGCATGGTGAGGGAGACAGAACAGCTGATTAGATAAAGCATGGTGAGGAGACAGAACAGCTGATTAGATAAAGCATGGTGAGGAGACAGAGACAGCTGATTAGATAAAGCATGGTGAGGAGACAGAACAGCTGATTAGATAAAGCATGGTGAGGAGACAGAGACAGCTGATTAGATAAAGCATGGTGAGGAGACAGAGACACAGCTGATTAGATAAAGCATGGTGAGAGGAGACAGAACAGCTGATTAGATAAAGCATGGTGAGGAGACAGAGACAGCTGATTAGATAAAGCATGGTGAGGAGACAGAACAGCTGATTAAGATAAAGCATGGTGAGGAGACAGAACAGCTGATTAAGATAAAGCATGGTGAGGAGACAGAGACGAAGCTGATTAGATAAAGCATGGTGAGGGAGACAGAACAGCTGATTAGATAAAGCATGGTGAGGAGACAGAACAGCTGATTAGATAAAGCATGGTGAGGGGAGACAGAACAGCTGATTAGATAAAGCATGAGTGAGAGACGAGAACAGCTGATTAGATAAAGCATGGTGAGGAGACAGAACAGCTGATTAGATAAA
>NW_026281783.1:0-2552 GCF_023373465.1 Oncorhynchus keta
TAGTCTAGTGAACCTAATTGAACCTACTGAAAACCTAACAAATATATTCCAATATGATCAGATAAATAAAGCAATATTTTCTTATGGCTCTGTCAGTAATCTTTAATTTTCAACAGACACAAAAGACAAATTTCCTTTATATAAAAATCCCCATAACATGAACATTAAATGAAAGAAACCGGTATTCAAGGCACCATCAGTAGCCTATATTTTCTATTTTAGCAAAAGTGGGCTAAATTTACTTCAAAGAAAAAACAATAATAGCAATTTTCTATCATCCACTCAACTGAAATATTTTTAAAATATAATTGGATTGAAATACAATAAAATAAAGTGCAAAAATCTATTAATCAAAAACAACACTTTGTTTAAGGAGAAGTAACATGCAGTGAAAACAAATATTAAACTTTAACTTTTAAACTTGAACTGAGTAAAAACTCTAAATATGTGATTGCACAGTAATGTTCACTTGTTTGAGGTTGAGGGTGATACTTGGTGGTGTCCCATCTTTTCCACAAGTTCATCAATGTTCGGGGTAAGGCTCTGAGCTGAGGAAATCCTCAGAATTGAGTGGAGGTGTTCAGCAGTAAGTCGACTTCTGTGTGATGTTTTGTTCAAGTTCATCAAAGAAAACAGTTGTTCACACAGGTATGTGCTGCCAAACATAGACAACGTTTGAGCAGCCTGGATGCGCAGCTGGGGCATTGTGTCGGGAGGAAACGGGCGAACTCCGCAGCACCCACTGCCGCATATTTTGCCCTCAGTGCATCATTGCATTGGAGGTCAATCAACTCCATTTGGAGGTTTGGTGGTGAGCTTTCCACGTCAACAGCAAATGGGTTACCGAGCAGTTCCAACCTGCTTTTTGTGCTTCAAAGTCAGCAAATCGGCGCCGAAAGTCAGCGGCAAGCATACCTATTTTATCAGCCAACTGTGCGCTCGGGAACGCACTGGTAGAGAGCTTCTCTTTCATGGTCTGGCAGCTGGGAAAGTGGCTCAAATTTTCTTTCCGCATCTCGTGCCTCCCACAGAGTCAGTTTGGTTTTAAATGCCTTCACTGTACTGTACATATCAGAGATGACACGATCCCGACCCTGCAGCTGCAAGTTCATTGCATTCAGATGACTCGTAATGTCACACAGAAAAGCCATTTCACACAGAAACATTTCGTCTCGGAGTTGTGTTGTGTCTTTCCCTTTGCTGTCCAAGAACAGACAAATCTCCTCACGAAGCTCGAAACATCTTTGAAGCACCTTTCCCTGGCTTAGCCATCGCACCTCTGTGTGATAAGGCAAATCACCATGCTCCGTTTCTAACTCCGTCAGAAATGCCTTGAACTGGCGGTGATTCAAACCTTTGGCTCTGATAAAGTTAACTGTGCGCGTGATGATGCTCATTACATGCTCCATTTTCAAGGCTTTACCGCACAACGCTTCCTGGTGTATGATACAATGATAAGCTGTCAGCTCACCTGTCGCGTTTTCCTCTTGCATCTTTTCCCGTATCTTCGCCACCAGTCCGCTCCTGTGTCCACACATCGCAGGTGCTCCGTCGGTTGTCAAACCCACGAGTTTTTCCCAAGGCAGCTCCATCTCATTTACACATCTTGACACCTCTTTCATACAAATCATGCCCCGTAGTTGTGCCATGCATAGGACGTAAAGCCAAAACTCCTCTGTCACGCTTAGGCTGGAGTCCACTCCGCGGATGAAAATTGACAACTGGGCAATGTCAGAAATGTCGGTGCTCTCATCCACAGCCAAGGAATATGCAATGAAATCTTTTCCTTTTTCACAAGCTGCTCTTTTAGATTGATGGACAACTGGTCTACTCTCTCGGCAATGGTGTTTCTGCTCAGACTCACATTTAAAAAGAGTTGCCTTTTTCTGGGCAAACTTCGTCACAAACTTTAATCATGCAGTTTTTGATGAAATCCCCTCCGTAAATGGCCGGGCTGATTTAGCGATCTCTTCTGCCAAAATAAAACTGGCCTTGACAGCAGCCTGGCCTTGTGATTTGGCTTTTTTGAACAGAGCCTGTCGAGATTTGAGGCCTCGTTTTAATTCCTCTGCCTTTTGTAGCCTTTGTTCCATGTCCATATTCTTGTTTTTGTCCGCGTGTTTCGTTTCATAATGTCGTCTCAGATTATACTCTTTCAGTACCGCCACACTTTCTCCACACAGAAGACACACAGGTTTTCCAGCTACCTCCGTGAACAAATACTCCGACTCCCACCTTGTTTGAAACCCCGGTTCTCAGTGTCCACCTTCCGTTTTGCCATTTTTGATGGGTATCTGAAAGTTAATTTTACTGTGATGCTGACAACTGCTGTGCCAATAAATATTGAAATGAAGCAGCCTACTGCTCGGTAGCGTCACCGTTGCATTGTGGGAAATGTAGTATTGGTGCGTGTAAAAGATCTAGCGGGCTGCCGGCTTGCTGCGGTCTGCGGGCCGGTTCTAATAATAAATCAAGATCATCCCAGGGGCCGTAAAAAACCTTCTCGCGGGCCGGATGTGGCCCGCGGGCCTTGACTCTGACATATGTGTTTA
>NW_026281784.1:0-1901 GCF_023373465.1 Oncorhynchus keta
TAGCTAACATTCCACTTGTACCAGTCTTTTAGCTAACATTCCACTCCTTGTACCAGTCTTTTTAGCTAACATTCCACTCCTGGTACCAGTCTTTTTAGCTAACATTCCACTCCCTGTACCAGTCTTTTTAGCTAACATTCCACTCCTTGTACCAGTCTTTGTAGCTAACATTCCACTCCTTGTACCAGTCTTTTTAGCTAACATTCCACTCCTGGTACCAGTCTTTTTAGCTAACATTCCACTCCCTGTACCAGTCTTTTTAGCTAACATTCCACTCCCTGTACCAGTCTTTTTAGCTAACATTCCACTCCCTGTACCAGTCTTTTTAGCTAACATTCCACTCCTTGTACCAGTCTTTGTAGCTAACATTCCTCTCCCTGTACCAGTCTTTGTAGCTAACATTCCACTCCTTGTACCAGTCTTTTTAGCTAACATTCCACTCCTTTGGAAAACAACAGGAGTGGCAAGGAGTAGAATGTAAAAGCTGAACAGACACTGCGACCAGGCTAATATGCATGCTCTTTGGATGGATGTCGCTCCCCATGTCTCTGTCTCTCTGTCTGTCTTTCTTTCTTTCTCTCTATATGCCCTTCTTTCATCTCCCATCCTCCCATGATCCCTCCCTCTCACCAACCGTCCTTGGTGCTTTCTCTTTCTCTTCACCCGTATTTCCAGTGTGTTTACAGGCAACGTGTCCCAGTGGCTTACTACTGCAGGTGCATGCAGGTGTATGGGTGAAAACAACAAGCTCCCCTTTAAACCGCTAGGCCCTAGGCTGCACCTAACCGTTTGACTGGCATGTTTTCCACCCCTCAATGTCAGGGGAAAGGACAGAAGGAGAGCAGTAGGGTATTTGAAGGTCTGTTCTCAAATCTTCCTATATACGTTAGCTAGCTATCACATGGACCGTTGAATGAAGCTCACGGTGTGTTGACGAGCTTTGTTGTGTAGTCTTACTTCAAATCTGTTGTTAACAATGGCTATGTTTTGAGACTTATCTGAATTAGGTCAACGTTATAGCTTCAAGAAAAGGTCCAATGCGGCACACACTGCCATAGCGCTGCAGTTTTAACCTTCTCCAATTATACAAACAAATGGTGGATTTTAAAAGTGTAATACTTTTTAATAATACAATAATAATACAAATGATTCAAGTTTAAATATACCAAGTAGGCAACAGTTCCATCAATTTCTGCTTCCAGGAGAGCAAGGGATTATTTATAACTGCAGTATTGTCACAGGCCCCGTCCCGTGGGTCTTAAGAGGTCGCAGGTGGGGGGAATTGCTTTTTCCACCCATAAATGTTTATTCAATAGGAAATAAACAAACCTGCAATTACATTGGTGCTTGGATGGTGTCAAGCCCGGCTTGCCTCTAGTGATAAATCTGTAGCCTCCATACTCTGGCTTGAACAGTGATGAGACTTATGAGGTCTCAGAGGAAGATGTAACGTTGTGGAGAAGAGGAGAGAGGAAGACATAAGGCAAAAGACAAAATACTATTTTAGGGTTTTAATTGGTTTACAGATGTTGATGTTTTTTTTATTGACGCTTCATGAAATACGGTAACATTAGACTGCACTGTACGGCATTCTACAGCTAAGTCTTGGGATGAGTTGATGCATTTTGAAATACAATACAATCCATATGTAGGCCATTTTATTCATTTTTATTTATTTAACCTTTATTTAACCAGGTTAGTCCCATTGAGATAAAACACATCTTTATCTCAATGAGATTAAACTGGTTGACTAAAGGTTAAATAAATTAAACATAAAATAGCCTACATATTGATTGTATTGTATTTCAAACTCATCAACTCATCCCAAGACTTAGCTGTAGAATGCCGTAGCCCAGAGGGGCCAGACAGGCTCCCTTTCCCAGAGAAAGAACATTTTCAGT
>NW_026281785.1:0-7500 GCF_023373465.1 Oncorhynchus keta
GTTATAGTGGTGTCATAACAGTCTTCCTAGTGGTGTTATAACAGTCTTCATAGTGGTGTTATAACAGTCTTCATAGTGGTGTCATAACAGTCTTCATAGTGGTGTTATAACAGTCTTCATAGTGGTGTTATAACAGTCTTCATAGTGGTGTTATAACAGTCTTCATAGTGGTGTCATAACAGTCTTCATAGTGGTGTTATAACAGTCTTCATAGTGGTGTTATAACAGTCTTCATAGTGGTGTTATAACAGTCTTCATAGTGGTGTTATAACAGTCTTCATAGTGGTGTTATAACAGTCTTCATAGTGGTGTTATAACAGTCTTCATAAGTGGTTGTCATAACAGTCTTCATTGTGGTGTTATAACAGTCTTCATAGTGGTGTTATAACAGTCTTCATAGTGGTATTATAACAGTCTTCATAGTGGTGTCATAACAGTCTTCATAGTGGTGTTATAACAGTCTTCATAGAAGACTCTTTAGGAGACGGCCCTGAATCCTTCTTCTAAACAATTTGAACCGCTCTCCTTGAAGTTCCCCAATGATCCGATAATGGTTGATTTGGGTGCAATCTTACTGGCAGCAATATCCTTGCCTGTGAAGCCCTTTTGTGCAATGCAATGATGATGGCACGTGTTTCCTTGCAGGACACCATGGTTGACAGAGGCAGAATAATGATTCAAGCACCATCCTCCTTTTGAAGCTTCCGGTCTGTTATTCGAACTCAATCAGCATGACAGAGTGATCTCAGCCTTGTCTCGTCAACACTCACACCTGTGTTAACGAGAGAATCACTGACATGATGTCAGCTGGTCCTTTGTGGCAGGGCTGATCATAATATAGAAGCCATATCTAGGAAAACCAAAGTTCAAAGTTCAAATGTCTGGGCCTAATATAGTGTATAAGAGGTCATACAATACATTTGAAGTAGTTCATATGTTTGACGATGTAAAGAATATTTACTGGTCTGTGGTGTGTAATGAGGAGCAACCCAGACGCTGCTGGTCTGTGGTGTGTAATGAGGAGCAACCAGACGCTGCTGGTCTGTGGTGTGTAACGAGCAACCAGATGCTGCTGGTCTGTGGTGTGTAATGAGGAGCAACCAGATGCTGCTGGTCTGTGGTGTGTAATGAGGAGCAGCCAGACGCTGCTGGTCTGTGGTGTGTAATGAGGAGCAACCAGAGCGTTGCTGCTCTGTGGTGTGAAATGAGGAGCAACCAGGCAGCTGCTGGTGTGGTGTGTAATGAGGAGCAGCCAGACGCTGCTGGTCTGTGGTGTGTAATGAGGAACAGCCAGCGGCGCTCCTGGTCTGTGGTGTGTAATGAGGAGCAACCAGACGCTGCTGCTCTGTGGTGTGTAATGAGGGCAACCAGACGCTGCTGGTCTGTGGTGTGTAATGAGGAGCAACCAGACGCTGCTGGTCTGTAGTGTGTATTGAAGAGCAACCAGACGCTGCTGGTCTGTAGTGTGTATTGAAGAGCAACCAGACGCTGCTGGTCTGTGTGTGTAATGAGGAGCAACCAGACGCTGCTGGTCTGTGGTGTGTAATGAGGAGCAACCAGATGCTGCTCATCTGTGGTGTGTAATGAGGAGCAACCAGACGCTGCTGGTCTGTGGTGTGTAATGAGGAGCAACCAGACGCTGCTGGTCTGTAGTGTGTATTGAGGAGCAACCAGACGCTGCTGGTCTGTGGTGTGTAATGAGGAGCAACCAGGCGCTGCTGGTCTGTGGTGTGTAATGAGGATCAACCAGATGCTGCTCGTCTGTGGTGTGTAATGAGGAACAACCAGACGCTGCTGGTATGTGGTGTGTAATGAGGAGCAACCAGACGCTGCTGGTCTGTGGTGTGTAATGAGGAGCAACCAGAACGCTGCTGGTCTGTGGTGTGTAATGAGGAGCAACCAGACGCTGCTGGTCTGTGGTGTGTAATGAGGAGCAACCAGACGCTGCTGGTCTGTGGTGTGTAATGAGGAGCAACCAGACGCTGCTGGTCTGTGGTGTGTAACGAGGAGCAACCAGACGCTGCTGCTCTGTGGTGTGTAATGAGGAGCAACCAGACGCTGCTGGTCTGTGGTGTGTAATGGGAGCAACCAGACGCTGCTGGTCTGTGGTGTGTATTGAAGAGCAACCAGACGCTGCTGGTCTGTGATGTGTAATGAGGAGCAACCAGACGCTGCTGGTCTGTGGTGTGTAATGAGGAGCAACCAGATGCTGCTCATCTGTGGTGTGTAATGAGGAGCAACCAGACGCTGCTGGTCTGTGTGTGTAATGAGGAGCAACCAGACGCTAATGGTCTGTAGTGTGTATTGAGGAGCAACCAGACGCTGCTGGTCTGTGGTGTGTAATGAGGAGCAACCAGACGCTGCTGGTCTGTGGTGTGTAATGAGGAGCAACCAGATGCTGCTCGTCTGTGGTGTGTAATGAGGAACAACCAGACGCTGCTGGTCTGTGGTGTGTAATGAGGAGCAACCAGACGCTGCTGGTCTGTGGTGTGTAATGAGGAGCAACCAGACGCTGCTGGGTCTGTGGTGTGTAATGAGGAGCAAGCAGACGCTGCTGGTCTGTGGTGTGTAATGAGGAGCAACCAGACGCTGCTGGTCTGTGGTGTGTAATGAGGAGCAAGCAGACGCTGCTGGTCTGTGGTGTGTAATGAGGAGCAACCAGACGCTGTTGGTCTGTGGTGTGTAATGAGGAGCAAGCAGACGCTGCTGGTCTGTGGTATGTAATGAGGAGCAACCAGACGCTGCTGGTCTGTGGTGTGTAATGAGGAGCAACCAGACGCTGCTGGTCTGTGGTGTGTAATGAGGGAGCAACCAGACGCTGCTGGTCTGTGTGTGTAATGAGGAGCAACCAGACTGCTGGTCTGTGGTGTGTAATGAGGAGCAACCAGACGCTGCTGGTCTGTGGTGTGTAATGAGGAGCAACCAGACGCTGCTGGGTCTGTGGTGTGTAATGAGGAGCAACCAGACGCTGCTGGTCTGTGGGTGTGTAACGAGGAGCAACCAGACGCTGCTGGTCTGTGGTGTGTAATGAGGAGCAACCAGATGCTGCTGGGTCTGTGGTGTGTAATGAGGAGCAACCAGACGCTGCTGGGTCTGTGGTGTGTAATGAGGAGCAACCAGACGCTGCTAGTTTTCTTCCTGTTACTGATGCGCTTCTATCCACGAATAAGAAACGGACTGTAAAAACGGGTAAATCCTCAGATGAGGAACGGAAAACGTTTAGGGTTGAGAGGAACGAGGCAAAAATAATGGTCAATAAGTCTGGCTGCGCGGCTGATTGGCCAACGTCCTGCGCATAAAGAAATGATGCAATTAAACTAATTAAGAAGAAGAAGAAACTGAACAATGAAAACTATATATATATGATATAAAGAATAATGGTAAGAAAAAAACAACCTTAAATTAAATGTTGTTGACCTCAGCTTCATCGAATTAGATCATTCATCAAAAAAATAAAATAAAAACCCCACTGATATTTCCAAGATTAGCTAAATGTAGCATGACATGCTAAGAACCACAAACTGTAAACCTACACATCCACTCGTGACTGATTATGAAAAAAGACAAGCATTTGTCCATTGTCATATAGAACTCCTCCCTCTCTCTCTCTCTTCTCTCTCTCTCTCCTCTCTCTCTCTCTCCTCTCTCTCTCTCTCTCTCTGTCCCTCTCTGTCCGTCTCTCTGTCTGTCTGTCTGTCTCTCTCTCTCTCTCTCTCTCTCTCTCTCTCTCTCTCTCCTCCCTCCCTCCCTCCCTCCCTCCCTCCTCCCTCCCTCTCTCTCTCTCTCTCTCTCCATCCCTCTTTCTCTCTCCTTCTCCTCTCTCTCTCTCCATCCCTCTTTCTCTCTCCTTCTCTCTCTCTCTCTCCCTCCTCCCCCCTCCCTCCCTCTCTCCTTCCCAAAGACAAGCATTGTCATATAGAATTGTGTAAAGTGAGTGTGGAAAGAAGAACAAGGACCTAACGTTGTTATGACGACGAGGGGTTGAAAAGGACTGAGGATCATAGCGGACTGTTAACCCCAAGTTAACACTTTAATTATGGACATTTATGTAATACATGTATCACTAGCCACTTTAATAAACAATGCCACTTTATATAATGTTTACATACCCTACATTACTCATCTCATATGTATATACTGTACTCTATACCATCTACTGCATCTTGCCTATGCCGCTCTGCTCTGTACCATCACTCAATCATATATCTTTATGTACATATTCTTATTCATTCCTTTACACTTGTGTGTATAAAGGTAGTAGTTGTGGAATTGTTAGGTTAGATTACTCGTTGGTTATTACTGCATTGTCGGAACTAGAAGCACAAGCATTCGCTACACTCGCATTAACATCTGCTAACCATGTGACCATTAACATCTGCTAACCATGTGACCATTAACATTCTGCTGACCATGTGACCATTAACATCTGCTAACCATGTGTATGTGACAAACAAAGAGGGACAGTATTTTTCCCAGTTGTCCCCAGAACAGAGCAGCCCTTTAAATGTACAGAGAGAGCTAACATCAATAACATGCATGTCAATCTCTCCTGGCTCAAAATTAGAGGAGAGATTGACGTCATCCCTACGTGGTGAGAAATGTTGAAAAGCACCGAGCTGATTCTGTTCAAACGAACACACAGCTCAGACACCCATGTAAACCACACAAGACATGCCACCCTCGGCTATATGTCCCAAATGCCACGCTATTCCCTACATAGTGCACTACTTTCGACTAGGACCCATAGGGCCCATGACAAGACGTGCCACCGGGGGTCTCTTCACATGTCGGCTATATGTCCCAAATGCCACCCTACCACTACTTTCGACTAGGACCCATAGGGCCCATGACAAGACGTGCCACCGGGGGTCTCTTCACATGTCGGCTATATGTCCCAAATGCCACCCTACCACTACTTTCGACTAGGACCCATAGGGCTATGTAGGGAATAGGGTGGCATTTGGGACTCATGCTATGTCCCTTTGTGACAGGACTGATAAAGTACCGAAATACAATACCAGTTAAAGTGTTGAGACGAATCAGTCTAGAAGCTTCTTTAATAACGGTCCAGTTTACATTTCTCCACGGCTCGTAACATACAAAGAGTGATAATGATGGTTTAAGAAGAGCCTCAGACACGCGAGCAAACATTAGTTTAGGGGACCGACTGGAGCGAGGGGTTAAAGGTTATACCGAGAGAGATCCCACTGAGGATTTACAAAACAAGGGTCTGTCAGATCTGTCTGGTTGTTTTTCTATAGTCGGTAGGGAGACAAAGAGTAAGGGGGGAGACAAAGAGTAAGGGGGAGACAAAGAGGAGTAAGGGGGACAAAGAGTAAGGGGGGGACAGAGGAAACAGTGAAGAAGAAGAGAGAGGAGAGGAGAGGAGAGGAGAGGAGAAGAGAAGAGAGGAGGGTAGAGGAGAGGAGAGAGCAGAGGAGAAGAGAGGAGAGGAGGGTAGTAGGGGAGAGGAGAGAGCAGAGGAGAAGAGAGGAGAAGAGAAGAGAAGAGAAGAGAAGAGAAGAGAGGAGAGGAGAGGAGAGAGGAGAGGAGAGGAGAAGAGAGGAGGGTAGAGGAGAGGGAGAGAGCAGAGGAGAAGAGAGGAGAAGAGAGGAGAGGAGGGTAGAGGAGAGGAGAGAGCAGAGGAGAAGAGAGGAGAAGAGAAGAGAAGAGAAGAGAGGAGAGGAGCGGAGAGGAGAGGGAGAGGGAGAGGAGAGGAGAAGAGAGGAGGGTAGAGGAGAGGGAGAGAGCAGAGGAGAAGAGAGGAGAAGAGAGGAGAGGGGGTAGAGGAGAGGGAGAGAGCAGAGGAGAAGAGAAGAGAGGAGGGTAGAGAGGAGAGGAGAGAGCAGAGGAGAAGAGAAGAGAGAGAGGAGAGAGAGAGGAGAGGAGAAGAGAGGAGGGTAGAGAGAGGAGAGAGCAGAGGAGAAGAGAAGAGAGGAGAAGAGAGGAGAGGAGGGTAGAGGAGAGGAGAGAGCAGAGGAGAAGAGAGGAGAAGAGAGGAGGGTAGAGGAGAGGAGAGAGCAGAGGAGAAGAGAAGAGAAGAGAAGAGAGGAGAGGAGGGTAGAGGATAGGAGAGGAGAGGAGGGTAGAGGGAGAGGAGGGTAGAGGAGAGGAGGGCAGAGGAGAGGAGAGGAGAGGAGAGGAGGGTAGAGGAGAGTAGAGGAGAGTAGAGGAGAGGAGGAGAGAGAGGAGAGTAGAGGAGAGGAGAGGAGAGGAGAAGAGAAGAGAAGAGAAGAGAAGAGAAGAGAAGAGAAGAGAAGAGAAGAGAAGAGAAGAGAAGAGGGCAGAGGAGAGGAGAGGAGAGGAGAGGAGAGGAGAGGAGAGGAGAAGAGAAGAGAAGAGAAGAGAAGAGAAGAGAAGAGAAGAGAAGAGAAGAGAAGAGAAGAGAAGAGAAGAGAAGAGGAGAGGAGAGGAGAGGAGAGGAGAGGAGAGGAGAGGAGAGGAGAGGAGGGGAGGGAGGGGAGGGGAGGGGAGAGGAGAGGAGAGGAGGGCAGAGGAGAAGAGAGCAGAGGAGAGGAGGGTAGAGGAGAGGAGAGGAGGGTAGAGGAGAGGAGGGCAGAGGAGAGGAGAGGAGAAAGAGGAGAGGAGAGAGAGGAGAGGGAGAGGGAGGAGAAGAGAAGAGAAAACATAAGAGAAGAGGAGAGAGGAGAGGAGAGGAGAGGGAGAGGAGAGAGGAGAGGAGAGGAGAGGAGGGTAGAGGAGAGAGGAGGGTAGAGGAGAAGGAGAGGAGGGTAGAGGAGAGAAGGAGAGGAGAGGAGGGTAGAGGAGAGGAGGGTAGAGGAGGAGGGTAGAGGAGAGGAGGGCAGAGGAGAGGAGAGGAGAAGAGAGGAGAAGAGAGGAGAGGAGGGTAGAGGATAGGAGGGTAGAGAGAGGAGGGCAGAGGGAGAAGAGCAGAGGAGAGGAGAGGAGAGGAGAGGAGAGGAGAGGAGAGAGGAGAGGAGAGGAGAGGAGAGGAGAGGAGAGAGCAGAGGAGGGTAGAGGAGAGGGAGAGGAGGGTAGAGGAGAGGAGGGTAGAGGAGAGGAGGGGTAGAGGAGAGGGGAGAAGAGCAGAGGAGAGGAGAGGAGAAGAGAGGAGAAGAGGAGGAGAGGAGAGGAGGGTAGAGGATAGGAGAGGAGAGGAGGGTAGAGGGAGAGGAGGGTAGAGGGAGAGGAGGGCAGAGGAGAGGAGAAGAGAAGAGAAGAGCAGAGGAGAGGAGAGGAGAGGGAGAGGAGAGTAGAGGAGAGGAGAGGAGAGGAGAAGAGAAGAGAAGAGAAGAGAAGAGAAGAGAAGAGAAGAGAAGAGAAGAGAGAAGAGAAGAGAAGAGAAGAGAAGAGAAGAGAAGAGGAGAGGAGAGGAGAGAGCAGAGGAGAAGAGAGGAGAAGAGAGGAGAAGAGAAGAGAGGAGAGGAGAGGAGAGGAGAGGAGAGAGCAGAGGAGAAGAGAGGAGAGGAGGGTAGAGGAGAGGAGGATAGAGGAGAGGAGAGAGCAGAGGAGAAGAGAAGAGAAGAGAAGAGAAGAGAA
>NW_026281786.1:0-5412 GCF_023373465.1 Oncorhynchus keta
CAACCACCTAGTCATAGACTGTTCTCTCTGCTACCGCACGGCAAGCGGTACCAAGTCGAGGTCCTAAAGGCTTCTTAATAGCTTCTACAACCAAGCCATAAGACTCGTGAACAGCTAATCAAAGGGCTACCCAGACCCCTCCTTTACATTGCTGCTACTCTTTGTTTATAAACTTCTTGATGCAATTAAAGCCTTTAAGTCGGAGAAAACTCCAGGGATGGATGGCATAATATTGGAGGTATAGCAAACTTTTTTTTTATATTCTCAGAGGATCATTATTAGCATGTTTTAGCCACTCCTATATAAATGGTAGATTACCAGACACTCAACAAGAAGGTCTGATTTAATTTTTAACTGAAACAGGATCCAAGTAGTATACCTAAAGGTCCAGTCCATTAAAAATATTGGAGGCCTCTTACACTTCAGTGTTGTGATACAAAAATTCTAGCTAAATGCTTAGCATATAGAATTAAAAGGTTTTGTCAGATATCATTCATCCTAATCAAACATGGATGACATTTTACATGGATGATACATTGGAGATAGTATAAGACAAGTTCTGGAAACAATAGAAAACTATGAAATATCTAGGAAACCAGACCTGGTTTCATGGCTGACATTGAAAATACTTTTGATAACTCTACTCTACTCAACAAATTGGATGGAGTCTATCACAGTGCCATCCGTTTTGTCACCAAAGTCCCATATACTACCCACCACTGCGACCTGTATGCTCTCGTTGGTTGGCCCTCGCTTCATACTCGTCGCTAAACCCACTGGCTACAGGTTATCTACAAGTCTCTGCTAGGTAAAGCCCCGCCTTATCTCAGCTCACTGGTCACCATAGCAGAACCCACTCACGTGCACCAGCAGGTATATCTCAAGAGTCACCCCCAAAGCCAATTCCTCCTTTGGTCGCCTTTCCTTCCAGTTCTCTGCTGCCAATGACTGGAACGAACTGCAGAAATCACTGAAGCTGGAGATTCATATCTCCCTCACCCTCACTCGCGTCAAGCACCAGCTGTTAGAGCAGCTCACAGATCACTGCACCTGTACATAGCCCATCTGTAAACAGCCCATCTATCTACCTCATCCCCATACTGTATTTATTTATTTATCTTGCTCCTTTGCACCGCAGTATCTCTACTTGCACATTCATCTTCTGCACATTGTCACACCTTGGTCTTAGTATTTTGTGTTTTCTTTATTTATTTGGTCAGGCCAGGGTGTGACATGGGTTTATTTTGTGGTGTGTTTTTGTATTGGAGTTTTAGTAGGTATTGGGATTGGCCATCCTGTGCCACCTTCACACACCAGTCCTCCGGGGCAGCTCCCCGCACCAGGCTTCCTGTGCATGTCCTCGGCCCAGTACCACCAGTGCCAGCACCACGCACCAGGCCTTCAGTGCGCCTCGCCTGTCTAGCGCTATCAGAGCCTTCCTCCTCTCCAGCGCTGCCGGAGTCTCCTGCCTGTTCAGCGCAGCCTGAGCTGCCAGTCTGCATGGAGCAGCCAGAGCTTCCAGTCTGCATGGAGCACCCAGAGCTGTACATGGAGCAGCCAGAGCTGCCAGTCTGCATGGAGCAGCCAGAACTGCCAGTCTGCATGGAGCAGCCAGAGCTGCCAGTCTGCATGGAGCAGCCAGAGCTGCCAGTCTGCATGGATCAGCCAGAGCTGTCAGTCTGCATGGAGCAGCCAGAGCTGCCAGTCTGCATGGAGCAGCCAGAGCTGCCAGTCTGCATGGAGCAGCCAGAGCTGCCAGTCTACATGGAGCAGCCAGAGCTGCCAGTCTGCATGGATCCAGAGCTGCCAGTCGGCATGGGCTGCCAGAGCAGCTAGAGCCGCCAGTCAGCCAGGATCCACCAGTCGGCCAGGATCCGCCAGTCAGCCATGATCTTCCAGATCCGCCAGTCAGCCAGGATCCCGCCAGTCAGCCAGGATCTTCCAGATCCGCCCAGTCAGCCAGGATCCGCCAGTCAGCCAGGATCTGCCAGAACCACCAGCTAGCCAGGATCTGCCAGAGCCAACTACCTGCCTGAGCTTCCTCTCAGTACTGGGCTTCCTCTCAGAATGAGCTTCCCCTCAGGGCTGAGCTTCCCCTCCCAGTTCCGAGATTCCCCTCCAGTTCGAGCTTCCCCTCAGTCCCGACCTTCCCCTCAGTCCCGAGCTTCCCCTCAGTCCCGAGCTTCTACCTCAGTCCCGAGCTGCCCTAAGTCCAGTGGGGTCCTTGGTGAGGTTATTAGGTAAGGTCGGCGGCAGGGAGTCGCCAATCATAGGACGCGTTACAGGGGACTAAGACTTGGCTGGAGTGGGGTCCACGTCCCGAGCCGGAGCTGCCACCGTGGTTGACGCCCCACCCAGACCCTCCCATATGGGTTTAGGTGTGCGGCCGAGAGTCCGCCCCTTGGGGGGGGGGGGGCGGTTCTGTCACGCCTTTGTCTTAGTATTTTGTGTTTTCTTTATTTATTTGGTCAGGCCAGGGTGTGACATGGGTTTATTTTGTGGTGTGTTTTTGTATTGGAGTTTTAGTAGGTATTGGGATTGTGGCTGAGTAGGGTTGTCTAGGAAAGTCTATGGTTGCCTGAGGCGGTTCTTAATCAGAGGCAGGTGATTTTCGTTGTCTCTGATTGGGAACCATATTTAGGCAGCCATATTCTTTGAGTGTTTCGTGGGTGATTGTTCCTGTCTCTGTGTCAGTGTTCACCAGATAGGCTGTATAGGTTTTCACGTTCCGTTTGTTGTTTTGTATTGTTCGTGTTTTTTCGTCTATTAAAGAGAACTAACCACGCTGCATTTTGGTCCGCTTCTCCTTCTATGGAAGAAAACCGTAACACACATCTACCATTCCAGTGTTTAATTGCTATATTGTAATTACTTCGCCACCATGGCCTATTTATTGCCTTAATTCCCTTATCTTACCTCATTTGCACTCAATGTATATCGACTTTTTGTTTATTTTCTTCTACTGTATTATTGACTGTATGTTTATTTGTTTATTCCATGTGAAGATCCCACCACAAAGAGACCAAGCAGCGTTTCCTGGACTCCTGGACAATGGAGGAGATTTTAGACGGACAGGGACCCTGGAGACAGGCTTGGGAATATTGCCGCCCCAAGGAAGAGCTGGAGGCAGCTAAAGTGGAGAGGTGGCGATATGAGGCAAGGCAGCACAGCAGGCATAAGAGGCAGCCCCTCCCCCACAAAAATGGGGGTGGGGCACATGGGGAGATTGGCGGACTCAGGCGAGAGACCTGAGACAATTCCCCATGCTTACCGGAAGCAGCGGGGTACTGGTCAGGCACCGTGTTATGAGGTGAAGCGCACGGTGTCTCCAGTGCGCGCTCATAGCCCGGAGTGCTATAGGCCAGCCCCCCACAAGTGCCATGTGAGAGTGGGAATCCAGCCAGGGCAGATTGTGCCAGCTCAGCTCGTTTGGTCTCCGGTGCGCCGTTTCGGTCCAGGGTATCCTGCGCCGGCTCTACGTACTGTGTCTCATTGAGCCTAAGGGAGAGGTGCGATTGGTAAGCACCAGATCTTCAGTGCTCCCCCACAGCCCTGTTCGACCTGTGCCTGCACTCTGGAGTGGCCGGGCTAAAGTGGTCATCCAGCCTGGAGGAGTGGTGCCAAGGCTGCGCACCAGAGCTCCAGTGCTCCCCCACAGCCCGGTTCATCCGATTCCTCCTCCACGCACCAGGCCTCCTGTAGGTCTCATATACACCAGGCTGTCTCTCCGTCTCCTCCCTCCAGGTTCGCCCACCTGTCCGCCCACCTGTCCGGAGCTGCCAGAGTCGCCCTCCTGTCCGGAGCTGCCAGAGTCGCCCTCCTGTCCGGAGCTGCCAGAGTCGCCCTCCTGTCCGGAGCTGCCAGAGTCGCCCTCCTGTCCGGAGCTGCCAGAGTCGCCCTCCTGTCCGGAGCTGCCAGAGTCGCCCTCCTGTCCGAAGCTGCCAGAGTCGCCCTCCTGTCCGGAGCTGCCAGAGTCGCCCTCCTGTCCGGAGCTGCCAGAGTCGCCCTCCTGTCCGGAGCTGCCAGAGTCGGCCTGCAGTGCAGCCCCTCAGTCCAGGGGTGCCCCTCAGTCCAGTGGCGCCCTCCAGTCCTTTTTGAAAAAAGTGTATATGTGTATGTAAAAAAATATATATCATAAAAATAAATAAATACATGTCTCTTATCCAATGATCAAAATCCTGAATTTGCAAATGGATTGATTTATCTTTCAACCCACACAGGCCATCTTTGCAGCCTCACCATTTTCCCCCACACCTACTCATTCAAAGGTTTTCTTTATTTTTTACTGTTTTCTCCATTGTAGAATAATAGTGAAGACATGGAAACTATGAAATAACACCAGGCATTTAACATCATAGTGCCCTCCAAGCTCGTCATCAAGCTCGAGACCCTGGGTCTCGACCCCGCCCTGTGCAACTGGGTACTGGACTTCCTGACGGGCCACCCCCAGGTGGTGAGGGTTGGACACCAACATCTCCACTCCGCTGATCCTCAACACTGGGGCCCCACAAGGGTGCGTTCTGAGCCCTCTCCTGTACTCCCTGTTCATCCACGACTGCGTGGCCACGCACGCCTCCAACTCAATCATCAAGTTTGCGGACGACACAACAGTGGTAGGCTTGATTACCAACAACGACGAGATGGCCTACAGGGAGGAGGTGAGGGCCCGATTGGTAAGCACCAGATCTCCAGTGCTCCCCCACAGCCCTTTTCGACCTGTGCCTGCACTCTGGAGTGGCCGGGCTAAAGTGGTCATCCAGCCTGGAGGAGTGGTGCCAAGGCTGCGCACCAGAGCTCCAGTGCTCCCCCACAGCCCGGTTCATCCGATTCCTCCTCCACGCACCAGGCCTCCTGTAGGTCTCATATACACCAGGCTGTCTCTCCGTCTCCTCCCTCCAGGTTCGCCCACCTGTCCGCCCACCTGTCCGGAGCTGCCAGAGTCGCCCTCCTGTCCGGAGCTGCCAGAGTCGCCCTCCTGTCCGGAGCTGCCAGAGTCGCCCTCCTGTCCGGAGCTGCCAGAGTCGCCCTCCTGTCCGGAGCTGCCAGAGTCGCCCTCCTGTCCGGAGCTGCCAGAGTCGCCCTCCTGTCCGAAGCTGCCAGAGTCGCCCTCCTGTCCGGAACTGCCAGAGTCGCCCTCCTGTCCGGAGCTGCCAGAGTCGCCCTCCTGTCCGGAGCTGCCAGAGTCGGCCTGCAGTGCAGCCCCTCAGTCCAGGGGTGCCCCTCAGTCCAGTGGCGCCCTCCAGTCCTTTTTGAAAAAGTGTATATGTGTATGTAAAAAAATATATATCATAAAAATAAATAAATACATGTCTCTTATCCAATGATCAAAATCCTGAATTTGCAAATGGATTGATTTATCTTTCAACCCACACAGGCCATCTTTGCAGCCTCACCATTTTCCCCCACACCTAC
>NW_026281787.1:0-7500 GCF_023373465.1 Oncorhynchus keta
TGTGATGTTTACTGCAAAACCGGCCAGAGATCTGGTGGAAAAATACAGTTGGTTTGTGAGAAAGTTTTACCTCAAGCTGACAGTCTGTAAACACACACAACATTTACAAAGACCACGGGTAGCTGAGGACTTAACGATGTACTTTCACACACACACACACACACACACAGCGCACGCGCGCGCACCCCTGCCTACGCCTACCGCACTCCTTGCCACCACGCATGGATATGTGTGGGTTTGTGTTAGAGTATGCTTGAGTATAGATGGTTTGCATATGGTTTGGTACTCATACTGTGGTTTCCACATGTGTGTGTCCAGCCCCCTCCCCCTCTTCCCTCCAGTCTGATTTCAGACATTCATCTGTGGTTCCAGAGGTTTGGCCCCACGTCCCTTCTCTTCTTCCCCTTCTCTCTCTCTATCTCTCCCTTCCATGTGTCTTCTTCCCTCACTTTATTCTCTCTCTCTCTCCTACCCCTTTCTCTCCCACCTCTCTCTCTCTCTCCTACCCCTTTCTCTCCCACATCTCCCTCTCTATCTCTCTCCTACCCCTTTCTCTCCCACCTCTCTCTCTCTCTCCTACCCCTTTCTCTCCCACCTCTCTCTCTCTCCTACCCCTTTCTCTCCCACCTCTCTCTCTCTCTACCCTCTCTCTCTCTCTCCCACCTCACCCTCTCTCTCTCCTACCCCTTTCTCTCCCACCTCTCTCTCTCTCCTACCCCTCTCTCTCCCACCTCACCCTCTCTCTCTCTCTCCTACCCCTTTCTCTCCCACCTCTCTCTCCTACCCCTTTCTCTCCCACCTCTCTCTCTCTCTCCCACCTCACCCCTCTCTCTCCCACCTCACTCTCTCTCTCTCTCCTACCCCTTTCTCTCCCAACTCTCTCTCTCTCCTACCCTTTCTCTCCCACCTCTCTCTCTCTCTCTCTCCTACCCCTTTCTCTCCCACCTCTCTCTCTCTCTCTCCTACCCCTTTCTCTCCCACCTCTCTCTCTCTCCTACCCCTTTCTCTCCCCCCTCTCTCTCTCTCTCCTACCCCTTTCTCTCCCACCTCTCTCTCTCTCTCCTACCCCTTTCTCTCCCACCTCTCTCTCTCTCTCTCCTACCCCTTTCTCTCCCACCTCTCTCTCTCTCTCTCCCTACCCTTTCTCTCCCACCTCTCTCTCTCTCTCTCCTACCCCTTTCTCTCCCACCTCTCTCTCTCTCTCTGCTACCCCTTTCTCTCCCACCTCTCTATCTCTCCTTCCATGTGTCTTCTTCCCTCACTTTTTATTATACAGTTCTGGGAGTTGGTCATTCCCTGTACAGAGTCCAATTAGACCTTGTCAAAAGTAGTATAACACCACTCAGACCAGAACATTAGGTCCAACTGTATAATACCACTCAGACCAGAACATGTTCCTGTTAGGTCCAACTGTATAATACCACTCAGACCAGAACATGTTCCTGTTAGGTCCAACTGTACAACACCACTCAGACCAGAACATGGTTCCTGTTAGGTCCAACTGTATAATACCACTCAGACCAGAACATGGTTCCTGTTAGGTCCAACTGTATAACACCACTCAGACCAGAACATTAGGTCCAACTGTATAACACCACTCAGACCAGAACATGGTTCCTGTTAGGTCCAACTGTATAATACCACTCAGACCAGAACATGTTCCTGTTAGGTCCAACTGTATAACACCACTCAGACCAGAACATGTTCCTGTTAGGTCCAACTGTATAACACCACTCAGACCAGAACATGGTTCCTGTTAGGTCCAACTGTACAACACCACTCAGACCAGAACATTAGGTCCAACTGTATAACACCACTCAGACCAGAACATGGTTCCTGTTAGGTCCAACTGTATAATACCACTCAGACCAGAACATGTTCCTGTTAGGTCCAACTGTATAACACCACTCAGACCAGAACATGGTTCCTGTTAGGTCCAACTGTATAATACCACTCAGACCAGAACATGGTTCCTGTTAGGTCCAACTGTATAACACCACTCAGACCAGAACATGGTTCCTGTTAGGTCCAACTGTATAATACCACTCAGACCAGAACATGGTTCCTGTTAGGTCCAACTGTATAACACCACTCAGACCAGAACATGGTTCCTGTTAGGTCCAACTGTATAATACCACTCAGACCAGAACATGGTTCCTGTTAGGTCCAACTGTATAATACCACTCAGACCAGAACATTAGGTCCAACTGTATAATACTACTCAGACCAGAACATTAGGTCCAACTGTATAACACCACTCAGACCAGAACATGGTTCCTGTTAGGTCCAACTGTATAACACCACTCAGACCAGAACATGTTTCCTGCCAGGTCCAACTGTATAATACCACTCAGACCAGAACATGTTCCTGTTAGGTCCAACTGTATAACACCACTCAGACCAGAACATGGTTCCTGTTAGGTCCAACTGTATAACACCACTCAGACCAGAACATTAGGTCCAACTGTATAACACCACTCAGACCAGAACATTAGGTCCAACTGTATAATACCACTCAGACCAGAACATGTTCCTGTTAGGTCCAACTGTATAATACCACTCAGACCAGAACATGTTCCTGTTAGGTCCAACTGTATAATACCACTCAGACCAGAACATGGTTCCTGTTAGGTCCAACTGTATAACACCACTCAGACCAGAACATTAGGTCCAACTGTATAATACCACTCAGACCAGAACATGTTCCTGTTAGGTCCAACTGTATAACACCACTCAGACCAGAACATTAGGTCCAACTGTATAACACCACTCAGACCAGAACATGGTTCCTGTTAGGTCCAACTGTATAACACCACTCAGACCAGAACATGGTTCCTGTTAGGTCCAACTGTATAACACCACTCAGACCAGAACATGGTTCCTGTTAGGTCCAACTGTATAACACCACTCAGACCAGAACATGGTTCCTGTTAGGTCCAACTGTATAACACCACTCAGACCAGAACATGGTTCCTGTTAGGTCCAACTGTATAATACCACTCAGACCAGAACATGGTTCCTGTTAGGTCCAACTGTATAATACCACTCAGACTCAGAACATGGTTCCTGTTAGGTCCAACTGTATAATACCACTCAGACCAAAACATTAGGTCCAACTGTATAATACCACTCCAGACCAGAACATTAGGTCCAACTGTATAGCACACCACTCAGACCAGAACATGGTTCCTGTTCGGTCCAACTGTATCCAACACCACTCAGACCAGAACATGTTTCCTGTTAGGTCCAACTGTATAACACCACCAGACCAGAACATGGTCCCTGTTAGTCAGACCAGAACTGTACAACTGTATAACACCACTCAGACCAGAACATGGTTCCTGTTAGTCCAACTGTATAACACCACTCAGACCAGAACATGGTTCCTGTTATCAACTGTCCAATGGTTCCTGTTAAGTCAACACCACTCAGACCAGAACATGGTTCCTGTTAGGTCCAACTGTACAACACCACTCAGACCAGGAACATTAGGTCCAACTGTATAATACCACTCAGACCAGAACATTAGGTCCAACTGTATAACACCACTCAGACCAGAACATGTCAACTGTATAACACCACTCAGACTAAGAACTGGTTCCTGTTAGGTCCAACCGTATAATACCACTCAGACCAGAACATGTTCCTGTTAGGTCCAACTGTATAACACCACTCAGACCAGAACATTAGGTCCAACTGTATAACACCACCAGACCAGAACATGGTTCCTCAGACCAGAACATTAGGTCCAACTGTATAACACCACTCAGACCAGAACATGGTTCCTGTTAGGTCCAACTGTATAATCTCCTCAGACCAGAACATTAGGTCCAACTGTATAACACCACTCAGACCAGAACATGGTTCCTGTTAGGTCAACTGTATAATACCACTCAGACCAGAACATGGTTCCTGTTAGGTCAACTGTATAACACCACTCAGACCAGAACATGGTTCCTGTTAGGTCCAACTGTATAATACCACTCCAGACCAGAACATGGTTCCTGTTAGGTCCAACTGTATAACACCACTGGAAGCCTAGAACATGGTTTCTGTTGGAGTCCAACTGTATAATACCAGTAATTCTAGAACATGGTTCCTGTTAGGTCCAACTGTATAATACCACTCAGACCAGAATTACATTAGGTAGCTGTGCAATGCCACTCAGACCAGAACATTAGGTCAACTGTATAACACCACTCAGACCAGAACATGGTTCCTGTTAGGTCCAACTGTATAACACCACTCAGACAGAACATGTGTGTCTGCCAGGTCCAACTGTATAATACCACTCAGACCAGAACATGTTTCCTGTTAGGTCCAACTGTATAACCACTCAGACCAGAACATGGTTCCTGTTAGGTCCAACTGTATAACACCACTCAGACCAGGTATTGGGTCAACTGTATAACACCACTCAGACCAAACATTACCAGAACATGGTTCCTGTTAGGTCCAACTGTATAATACCACTCAGACCAGAACATGTTCCTGTTAGGTCCAACTGTATAATACCACTCAGACCAGAACATGGTTCCTGTTAGGTCCAACTGTATAACACCACTCAGACCAGAACATTAGGACCACTGATACCACTGGTTCCTGTTAGGTCCAACTGTATAACACCACTCAGACCAGAACATTAGGTCCAACTGTATAACACCACTCAGACCAGAACATTAGGTCCAACTGTATAACACCACTCAGACCAGAACATGGTTCCTGTTAGGTCCAACTGTATAACACCACTCGTGACCAGAACATGGTTCCTGTTAGGTCCAACTGTATAACACCACTCAGACCAGAACATTAGGTCCAACTGTATAACACCACTCAGACCAGAACATGGTTCCTGTTAGGTCCAACTGTATATACCACTAGAACATTAGGTCCAACTGTATAACACCATAACAGAACATGGTTCATATTGTCCACGCCTCAGACAGAACATGTTCCTGTTAGGTCCAACTGTATAACACCACTCAGACCCAGAACATTAGGTCCAACTGTATATCACTCCAGACCAGAACATGGTTCCTGTTAGGCCCAACTGTATAACACCACTCAGACCAGAACATGGTTTTCTGTTAGGTCCAACTGTATAATACCACTCAGACCAGAACATGGTTCCTGTTAGGTCCAACTGTGTATAACACCACTCAGACCAGAAACATGGTTCAACTGTATAATACCACTAGGGTCCAATCAGCTTTCTTCCTCAGACCACGATAGGTCCACTGTAATACCACTCAGACCAGAACATTAGGTCCAACTGTATACTTCCACTCAGACCAGAACATGGTTCCTGTTAGGTCCAACTCAGACAGAACATTATAATATCACTCAGACCAGAACATTAGGTCCAACTGTATAACACCACTCAGACCAGAACATGGTTCCTGTTAGGTCCAACTGTATAACACCACTCAGACCAGAACATGGTTCCTGTTAGGTCCAACTGTATAACACCACTCAGACCAGAACATTAGGTCCAACTGTATAATACCACTCAGACCAGAACATTAGGTCCAACTGTATAACACCACTCAGACCAGAACATGGTTCCTGTTAGGTCCAACTGTATAACACCACTCAGACCAGAACATGGTTCCTGTTAGGTCCAACTGTATAACACCACTCAGACCAGAACATTAGGTCCAACTGTATAACACCACTCAGACCAGAACATGGTTCCTGTTAGGTCCAACTATATAACACCCTCAGACCAGAACATTAGGTCCAACTGTATAACACCACTCAGACCAGAACATGGTTCCTGTTAGGTCCAACTGTATAACACCACTCAGACCAGAACATGGTTCCTGTTAGGTCCAACTGTATAACACCACTCAGACCAGAAACTGTTAGGTCCAACTGTAATCCACTCAGACCAGAACATGTTCCTGGTCCAACTGTATAACACCACTCAGACCAGAACATGGTTCTCAGATCAGAAATTAGGTCCAACTGTATAACACCACTCAGACCAGAACATGGTTCCTGTTAGGTCCAACTGTATAACACCACTCAGACCAGAACATTAGGTCCAACTGTATAACACCACTCAGACCAGAACATGGTTTCCTGTTAGGTCCAACTGTATAACACCACTCAGACCAGAAACATGGTTCCTGTTAGGTCCAACTGTATAATACCACTCAGACCAGAACATTAGGTCCAACTGTATAACACCACTCAGACCAGAACATTAGGTCCAACTGTATAACACCACTCAGACCAGAACATGGTTCCTGTTAGGTCCAACTGTATAACACCACTCAGACCAGAACATGGTTCCTGTTAGGTCCAACTGTATAATACCACTCAGACCAGAACATGGTTCCTGTTAGGTCCAACTGTATAACACCACTCAGACCAGAACATTAGGTCCAACTGTATAATACCACTCAGACCAGAACATGGTTCCTGTTAGGTCCAACTGTATAACACCACTCAGACCAGAACATGGTTCCTGTTAGGTCCAACTGTATAATACCACTCAGACCAGAACATTAGGTCCAACTGTATAATACCACTCAGACCAGAACATTAGGTCCAACTGTATAATACCACTCAGACCAGTTAGGTCCAACTGTATAACACCACTCAGACCAGAACATTAGGTCCAACTGTATAACACCACTCAGACCAGAACATGTTTCCTGTTAGTTCCAACTGTATAACACCACTCAGACCAGAACATTAGGTCCAACTGTATAATACCACTCAGACCAGAACATTAGGTCCAACTGTATAACACCACTCAGACCAGAACATGGTTCCTGTTAGGTCCAACTGTATATAATCAGACCAGAACATTAGGTCAACTGTATAACACCACTCAGACCAGAACATGGTTCCTGTTAGGTCCAACTGTATAACACCACTCAGACCAGAACATGGTTCCTGTTAGGTCCAACTGTATAACACCACTCAGACCAGAACATTAGGTCCAACTGTATAACACCACTCAGACCAGAACATGGTTCCTGTTAGGTCCAACTGTATAACACCACTCAGACCAGAACATGGTTCCTGTTAGGTCCAACTGTATAACACCACTCAGACCAGAACATTAGGTCCAACTGTATAACACCACTCAGACCAGAACATGGTTCCTGTTAGGTCCAACTGTATAATACCACTCAGACCAGAACACAGTCCAAATGTTCCTGACCAGGGTCCAACTGTATAATACCACTCAGACCAGAACATGTTCCTGTTAGGTCCAACTGTATAACACCACTCAGACCAGAACATGGTTCCTGTTAGGTCCAACTGTATAATACCACTCAGACCAGAACATTAGGTCCAACTGTATAACACCACTCAGACCAGAACATTAGGTCCAACTGTATAATATCACTCAGACCAGAACATGTTTCCTGTTAGGTCCAACTGTATAACACCACTCAGACCAGAACATGGTTCCTGTTAGGTCCAACTGTATAACACCACTCAGACCAGAACATGTTTCCTGTTAGGTCCAACTGTATAATA
>NW_026281787.1:12500-14836 GCF_023373465.1 Oncorhynchus keta
TCTACATCTTATCTAACCTTCCAGGAGACTTTCAGCTCTACATCTTATCTAACCTTCCAGGAGACTTTCAGCTCTGTCTTAGCTAACCTTCCAGGAGACTTTTTCATCTTATCTAACCTTCTTTCAGCTCTTAACCTTCCAGGAGACTTTCAGCTCTGTCTTAACTAACCTTCAGGAGACTTTCAGCTCTGTCTTAGCTAACCTTCCAGGAGACTTTCAGCTCTGTCTTAGCTAACCTTCCAGGAGACTTTCAGCTCTGTCTTAGCTAACCTTCCAGGAGACTTTCAGCTCTGTCTAACTAACCTTCCAGGAGACTTTCAGCTCTGTCTTATCTAACCTTCCAGGAGACTTTCAGCTCTGTCTTATCTAACCTTCCAGACTTTCAGCTCTGTCTTATCTAACCTTCCAGACTTTCAGCTCTGTCTTAACTAACCTTCCAGGAGACTTTCACCTCTGTCTTAGCTAACCTTCCAGGAGACTTTCAGCTCTGTCTTAACTAACCTTCCAGGAGACTTTCAGCTCTGTCTTAGCTAACCTTCAAGGAGACTTTCAGCTCTACATCTTATCTAACCTTCCAGGAGACTTTCAGCTCTACGTCTTAACTAACCTCCAGGAGACTTTCAGCTCTACATCTTATCTAACCTTCCAGGAGACTTTTCAGCTCTACATCTTATCTAACCTTCCAGGAGACTTTCAGCTCTGTCTTAACTAACCTTCCAGGAGACATTTTCAGCTCTACATCTTATCTAACCTTCCAGGAGACTTTCAGCTCTACGCCTTAACTAACCTTCCAGGAGACTTTCAGCTCTACATCTTATCTAACCTTCCAGGAGACTTTCAGCTCTGTCTTAGCTAACCTTCCAGGAGACTTTCAGACTAACCTTTCAGCTCTACATCTTATCTAACCTTCCAGGAGACTTTCAGCTCTGTCTTAACTAACCTTCCAGGAGACTTTCAGCTCTGTCTTATCTAACCTTCCAGGAGACTTTCAGCTCTGTCTTATCTAACCTTCCAGACTTTCAGCTCTGTCTTATCTAACCTTCCAGACTTTCAGCTCTGTCTTAACTAACCTTCCAGGAGACTTTCAGCTCTGTCTTTAGCTAACCTTCCAGGAGACTTTCAGCTCTGTCTTAACTAACCTTCCAGGAGACTTTCAGCTCTGTCTTATCTAACCTTCAAGGGAGACTTTCAGCTCTACATCTTATCTAACCTTCCAGGAGACTTTCAGCTCCACATCTTAACTAACCTTCCAGGAGACTTTCAGCTCTACATCTTAACTAACCTTCCAGGAGACTTCAGCTCTACATCTTATCTAACCTTCCAGGAGACTTTCAGCTCTGTCTTAGCTAACCTTCCAGGGAGACTTTCAGCTCACATCTTATCTAACCTTCCAGGAGACTTTCTTTCAGCTCTACGCCTTAACTAACCTTCCAGGAGACTTTCAGCTCTACATCTTATCTAACCTTCCAGAGACTTTCAGCTCTACGTCTTAACTAACCTTCCAGGAGACTTTCAGCTCTACGTCTTAACTAACCTTCCAGGAGACTTTCAGCTCTGTCTTAGCTAACCTTCCAGGAGACTTTCAGCTCTACGTCTTAACTAACCTTCCAGGAGACTTTCAGCTCTACATCTTATCTAACCTTCCAGGAGACTTTCAGCTCTGTCTTAGCTAACCTTCCAGGAGACTTTCAGCTCTACATCTTATCTAACCTTCCAGGAGACTTTCAGCTCTACGTCTTAACTAACCTTCCAGGAGACTTTCAGCTCTACAGCTTATCTAACCTTCCAGGAGACTTTCAGCTCTGTCTTAGCTAACCTTCCAGGAGACTTTCAGCTCTACATCTTATCTAACCTTCCAGGAGACTTTCAGCTCTACGTCTTAACTAACCTTCCAGGAGACTTTCAGCTCTACATCTTATCTAACCTTCCAGGAGACTTTCAGCTCTGTCTTAGCTAACCTTCCAGGAGACTTTCAGCTCTACATCTTATCTAACCTTCCAGGAGACTTTCAGCTCTACGTCTTAACTAACCTTCCAGGAGACTTTCAGCTCTACGTCTTAACTAACCTTCCAGGAGACTTTCAGCTCTGTCTTAACTAACCTTCCAGGAGACTTTCAGCTCTACGTCTTAACTAACCTTCCAGGAGACTTTCAGCTCTACATCTTATCTAACCTTCCAGGAGACTTTCAGCTCTACGTCTTAACTAACCTTCCAGGAGACTTTCAGCTCTACAGCTTATCTAACCTTCCAGGAGACTTTCAGCTCTGTCTTAGCTAACCTTCCAGGAGACTTTCAGCTCTACATCTTATCTAACCTTCCAGGAGACTTTCAGCTCT
>NW_026281788.1:0-3038 GCF_023373465.1 Oncorhynchus keta
GGGGACAGGAAACTCCTCTGGTTGGTTGGTCACACTGGAGGACAGGAAACTCCTCTGGTTGGTTGGTCACTCTGGGGGACAGGAAACTCCTCTGGTTGGTGGTCACTCTGGGGGACAGGAAACTCCTCTGGTTGGTTGGTCACACTGGGGGACAGGAAACTCCTCTGGTTGGTTGGTCACTCTGGGGGACAGGAAACTCCTCTGGTTGGTCACTCTGGGGGACAGGAAACTCCTCTGGTTGGTTGGTCACACTGGAGGACAGGAAACTCCTCTGGTTGGTTGGTCACTTGGGGACAGGAACTCCTCTGGGTCACCTGGGGACAGGAAACTCCTCTGGTTGGTTGGTCACACTGGGGGACAGGAAACTCCTCTGGTTGGGTCACACTGGAGGACAGGAAACTCCTCTGGTTGGTTGGTCACACTGGAGGACAGGAAACTCATCTGGTTGGTTGGTTGGTCACACTGGGGGACAGGAAACTCCTCTGGTTTGGTCACACTGGGGGACAGGAAACTCCTCTGGTTGGTTGGTCACACTGGGGGACAGGAAACTCCTCTGGTTGGTTGGTCACACTGGGGGACAGGAAACTAATATATATGCCATTTAGCAGACGCTTTTATCCAAAGCGACTCTACAGTCAGTGTGCATACATTCTACGTATGGGTGGTCCCGGGAATCGAACCCACTACCCTGGCGTTACAGCGCCATGCTCTACTAACTGAGCTACAGAAGGAGCTACAGAACTCCTCTGGTTGGTCACACTGGGGGACAGGAAACTCCTCTGGTTGGTTGGTCACACTGGAGGACAGGAAACTCCTCTGGTTGGTTGGTCACTCTGGGGGACAGGAAACTCCTCTGGTTGGTCACACTGGGGGACAGGAAACTCCTCTGGTTGGTTGGTCACACTGGGGGACAGGAAACTCCTCTGGTTGGTTGGTCACACTGGGGGACAGGAAACTCCTCTGGGTTGGTCACACTGGGGGACAGGAAACTCCTCTGGTTGGTTGGTCACACTGGGGGACAGGAAACTCCTCTGGTTGGTCACACTGGGGACAGGAAACTCCTCTGGTTGGTCACACTGGGGGACAGGAAACTCCTCTGGTTGGTCACACTGGGGACAGGAAACTCCTCTGGTTGGTTGGTCACACTGGGGGACAGGAAACTCCTCTGGTTGGTCACACTGGGGGACAGGAAACTCCTCTGGTTGGTTGGTCACACTGGAGGACAGGAAACTCCTGGTTGGTTGGTCACACTGGAGGACAGGAAACTCCTCTGGTTGGTTGGTCACACTGGGGGACAGGAAACTCCTCTGGTTGGTCACACTGGGGGACAGGAAACTCCTCGGTTGGTTGGTCACACTGGGGACAGGAAACTCCTCTGGTTGGTTGGTCACTCTGGGGGACAGGAAACTCCTCTGGGTTGGTCACACTGGGGGACAGGAAACTCCTCTGGTTGGTGTCACACTGGGGGACAGGAAACTCCTCTGGTTGGTCACACTGGGGACAGGAAACTCCTCTGGTTGGTCACACTGGGGGACAGGAAACTCCTCTGGTTGGTTGGTCACACTGGGGGACAGGAAACTCCTCTGGTTGGTTGGTCACACTGGGGGACAGGAAACTCCTCTGGTTGGTCACACTGGGGGACAGGAAACTCCTCTGGTTGGTTGGTCACACTGGAGGACAGGAAACTCCTCTGGTTGGTTGGTCACTCTGGGGGACAGGAAACTCCTCTGGTTGGTCACACTGGGGGACAGGAAACTCCTCTGGTTGGTTGGTCACACTGGAGGACAGGAAACTCCTCTGGTTGGTTGGTCACACTGGGGGACAGGAAACTCCTCTGGTTGGTTGGTCACACTGGGGGACAGGAAACTCCTCTGGTTGGTCACACTGGGGGACAGGAAACTCCTCTGGTTGGTCACACTGGGGGACAGGAAACTCCTCTGGTTGGTTGGTCACACTGGGGACAGGAAACTCCTCTGGTTGGTTGGTCACACTGGGGGACAGGAAACTCCTCTGGTTGGTCACACTGGGGGACAGGAAACTCCTCTGGTTGGTTGGTCACACTGGAGGACAGGAAACTCCTCTGGTTGGTTGGTCACTCTGGGGGACAGGAAACTCCTCTGGTTGGTCACACTGGGGGACAGGAAACTCCTCTGGTTTGGTTGGTCACACTGGAGGACAGGAAACTCCTCTGGTTGGTTGGTCACTCTGGGGACAGGAAACTCCTCTGGTTGGTTGGTCACACTGGGGGACAGGAAACTCCTCTGGTTGGTTGGTCACACTGGGGGACAGGAAACTCCTCTGGTTGGTCACACTGGGGTCAGGAAACTCCTCTGGTTGGTCACACTGGGGACAGGAAACTCCTCTGGTTGGTTGGTCACACTGGGGGACAGGAAACTCCTCTGGTTGGTCACACTGGAGGACAGGAAACTCCTCTGGTTGGTTGGTCACACTGGGGACAGGAAACTCCTCTGGTTAGTTGGTCACACTGGGGGACAGGAAACTCCTCTGGTTGGTCACACTGGGGGACAGGAAACTCCTCTGGTTGGTCACACTGGGGGACAGGAAACTCCTCTGGTTGGTCACACTGGGGGACAGGAAGCTCCTCTGGTTGGTCACACTGGGGGACAGGAAACTCCTCTGGTTGGTTGGTCACACTGGGGGGACAGGAAACTCCTCTGGTTGGTCACACTGGGGGACAGGAAACTCCTCTGGTTGGTTGGTCACACTGGGGGACAGGAAACTCCTCTGGTTGGTGTCACACTGGGGGACAGGAAACTCCTCTGGTTGGTCACACTGGGGGACAGGAAACTCCTCTGGTTGGTTGGTCACACTGGGGGACAGGAAACTCCTCTGGTTGGTTGGTCACACTGGGGGACAGGAAGCTCCTCTGGTTTGGTCACACTGGGGGACAGGAAACTCCTCTGGTTGGTCACACTGGGGGACTGGAAACTCCTCTGGTTGGTTGGTCACACTGGGGACAGGAAACTCCTCTGGTTGGTTGGTCACACTGGGGGACAGGAAACTCCTCTGGTTGGTTG
>NW_026281789.1:0-21200 GCF_023373465.1 Oncorhynchus keta
ATAGTCTATATTTATTTTACGCTAATACGGTGAAATGATTGATTTATAGAAGGTCTAGCCAACATACACTGAACAAAAATATAAACGCAACGTGTAAAGTGTTGGTCCCATTATTCCTGAGCTGGAATAAAAGATCCCAGAAATGTTCTATAAGCACCAAAAGCTTATTTCTCTCCAAATGTTGTGCACGAATTTGTTTACATCCCTGTTAGTGAGCATTTCACTTTTGCCAAGATAATCCATCTACCGGACAGGTGTGGAATATCAAGAATCAGATTAAACAGCATGATCATTACAGAGGTGAACCTTGTGCTGTGGACAATAAAAGGCCACTGTTTTGAGGTAGCGTGCAATTGGCATGATGACTGCAGGAATGTCCACCAGAGCTGTTGCCAGAGAAACAAATGCTAATTTCTATACCATAAGCCGCCAATGTCGTTTTAGAGAATTTGGCAGTATGTCCAAACAGACTCACAACCGCAGACCATGTGTATGGTGTCATGGGGTTACAAACGGTTTGGTTTTCTGATGTCAATGTTTGTGATGTTAGTATGTTAACATTGGGGTTATGGTACGGGCAGGCATAAACTACAGACAATGAACAAAATGGCATTTTATAGATGGCAATTTGAATGCTCAGAGATACCGTGACGAGATCCCAAGGCCCATTGCTGAGCCATTCATCCGTCGGCCATCACCTCATGTTTCAGCATGACAATGCACGGCCACATGTCGCAAGGATCTGTATGTAGGAGAGTTAAAATGGCTAGTCCATCAAACTTCAAATGATTAGAATAGTACACAACGCAGAAAAGAACATCCAGGTTAAGGTTCAGAGGCCCAAGCCCGCGACCAGGAATGTTCCAAATTCAGACTGAAGGAGGAGTCAGGAACTTTACTTCTGGTTTCTATTTCATTTGTTGAACTACTAGTACTACCTGTTAATGTTAAGGAAGTAACTACAGTAGTACTGCCTGTTAATGTTAAGTAAGTAGCTACAGTAGTACGGTCTGTTAATGTTAAGGAAGTAGCTACAGTAGTACTGCCTGTTAATGTTAAGGAAGTAGCTACAGTAGTACTGCCTGTTAATGTTAAGGAAGTAGCTACAGTAGTACTGCCTGTTAATGTTAAGGAAGCAGTTACAGTAGTACTGCCTGTTAATGTTAAGGAAGTAGCTACAGTAGTACTGGTTGTTAATGTTAAGGAAGTAGCTACAGTAGTACTGTCTGTTAATGTTAAGGAAGTAGCTACAGTAGTACTGCCTGTTAATGTTTAGCTTCAGTAGTACTGACTGTTAAAGTAGCTACAGTAGTACTGCCTGTTAATGTTAAGGAAGTAGCTACAGTAGCTGGATGATATTAAAAAAAATCTCTTTAGAATTTTTAATTTTTTGCCGAAAATGACATACCAAAATTTAACTACATTTAGCTCAGGACCTGAAGTAAGGATATACATATTCTTGATACCATTTGAAAGGAAACACTTTGAAGTTTGTGGAATGTGAAATGAATGTAGGAGAATATTACAAATTAGATCTGATAAAAGATAATACACAGAAAAAAAAAAACATGCATTTTTTGTACCATCATCTTTGAAATGCAAGAGAAAGGCCATAATGTATTATTCCAGCCCAGGCACAATTTAGATTTTGGACACTAAATGGCAGCAGTGTACATGCAAAGTTTTAGACTGATCCAATGAACCATTGGATTTATGTTCAAAATGTATCAAGACTGCCCAAATGTGCCTAATTGGTTTATTTATTACTTTTCAAGTTCATAACTGTGCACTCTCCTCAAACAATAGCATGGTATTCTTTCACTGTATTAGCTACTGTAAATTGGACAGTGCAGTTAGATTAACAAGAATTTCAGCTTTCTGCCAATGTCAGATATGTCTATGTCCTGGCAAATGGTCTTGTTACTTAAAACCTCATGCTAATCGCATTAGCCTACGTTAGCTCAACCGTCCCGAGGGGGACCCACCAATCCTGTAGAGGTTGATATTAACATCTTCTATTTTTATGTCATGAAATGTATTTTATTTCATCTGGGTGCTACGTCATTTACTAACACCCCGGCACTACCCGTAGTTCCCCTTCTCCTCAGTCTGAGAAAACACTGAGAAAGGTATGTGTCGCAGATTACCCTTGTGTTGAAGTCCATAAATTTAAATTAATTAAGCATCCCAATGTTAATGCTATGGGTATTGTTATATGGGAGTGTGAGACTATTGAAACTATGGAACTTTCAGAAATGTATCGTTATTGATATAGCTTTACAGAGTGCTGAAAAGTAGTGCAGTTGCTAGCTAGCATGTCTTTCTGTGATGCAGATGGCTTTGCTGAGCTGCCGACGTATGTTAGCATTGCATTATGGGAGATGTAGAGAAAGAACAACTCGTCCGATGGTGCCTTGGAGACTGATGTATTCCTGCCTTGTCTTTTCACAATACCATTGCAGATTTATGTAAAAGCCCAAAATGGACAGCTCTGGTGTCGCTCTTTATTTCTTGTTTTTTCTTCTGTGGTACATATAAAGACCGCTACATACACACACAATTCCTGGAAACTGAAAATGTCTCAGTTCTTCCACGGCCTGCAATTCTCACCAGACACGTCACCCATTGAGCATGTTTGGGATGTTCGACTTATACGACAGCATCTTCCAGTTCCCAGTCATGTGAAATCCATAGATTAGGGCCAAATGAATTTATTTCAATTGACTGATTTTCCTTATATGAACTGTAACTCAGTAAAATCTTAGAAATTTTTGCATGTTGCGTTAATATTTCTCCTCCCAGTATAAATACAAAATGCAAGCAGAAATAAAACATGAATCAGTTATAAAGGTCCTCAATCAGCTTTCTGAATGACCCCTTAGCAGCATCACAACATCACATTTAACAACATTTTGAAGACTGTTCCACAAATAAGGTGCAAGAAGACTAAAGGCAGATGTACCGAACTCAGTAGAGACCAAAGGAGTTTCCAGAGTTAACCATCCCTGAGATCGGGGTGTGGTAAACAGGTTAGCTACAGTGAGACTTTTTGTAAAAGGGCTTTATAAATGAAAACATAGTAATTTATTTACCTACGTAACAGCGGGCCAACCAACTTTCTGGTAGAGAATGCAGCGATGACATCACAGAGGGCCAACCAACTTTCTGGTAGAGAATGCAGCGATGACATCACAGAGGGCCAACCAACTTTCTGGTAGAGAATGCAGCGATGACATCACAGAGAGCCAACCAACTTTCTGGTAGAGAATGCAGTGATGACATCACAGAGGGCCAACCAACTTGCTGGTAGAGAATGCAGTGATGAGCACTAAAACTGTCTCCCGTAATAAAGAGCAGTGCGCTATGATAAACTGCATCTAACTGCATTGTTACATTACAGCCTTGTTCTAAAATGGATAAATAAAACAATTCCTAACAATTTAGACACAATAATGCACAATAATGATAAAACGAAAACAGGTTTTTAGAAACCTTTGCAAATGGATAAAATAAAAAACAATGGAAATACCTTATTTACATAAGTATTCAGATCCTTTCCTATGGGACTCGATATTGAGCTCAGGTGCCTCCTCTTTCCATTGATCATCCTTGAGATCTGTTTCTACAACGTGATTGATTGGACATGAGTTGGAAAGGCACACATCTGTCTATATACAGTGCATTTGGAAAGGCACACATCTGTCTATATACAGTGCAGTTGGAAAGGCACACATCTGTCTATATACAGTGGAGTTGGAAAGGCACACATCTGTCTATATACAGTGCAGTGGCACACATCTGTCTATATTGCAGGAAAGGCACACATCTGTCTATATACAGTGCAGTTGGAAAGGCACACATCTGTCTATATACAGTGCATTTGGAAAGGCACACATCTGTCTATATACAGTGCAGTTGGAAAGGCACACATCTGTCTATATACAGTGGAGTTGGAAAGGCACACATCTGTCTATATACAGTGCATTTGGAAAGGCACACATTGTCTATATACAGTGCAGTTGGAAAGGCACACATCTGTCTATATACAGTGCATTTGGAAAGGCACACATCTGTCTATATACAGTGCATTTGGAAAGGCACACATCTGTCTATATACAGTGCATTTGGAAAGGCACACATCTGTCTATATACAGTGCATTTGGAAAGGCACACATCTGTCTATATACAGTGCATTTGGAAAGGCACACATCTGTCTATATACAGTGCAGTTGGAAAGGCACACATCTGTCTATATACAGTGCAGTTGGAAAGGCACACATCTGTCTATATACAGTGGCACACATCTGTCTATATACAGTGCAGTTGGAAAGGCACACATCTGTCTAGTGCATTTGAAAGGCACACATCTGTCTATATACAGTGCAGTTGGAAAGGCACACATCTGTCTATATACAGTGCATTTGGAAAGGCACACATCTGTCTATATACAGTGGAGTTGGAAAGGCACACATCTGTCTATATACAGTGCAGTTGGAAAGGCACACATCTGTCTATATACAGTGCATTTGGAAAGGCACACATCTGTCTATATACAGTGCATTTGGAAAGTATTCAGACAACTTCTTAAACATTTTGTTACATTACAGCCTTATTCTAAAATGGATTAAATTGTCGTCGTCCCCTCATCAATCTACACACAATACTCTAATCCATAATGACAAAACAAGAATAGTTTAGACATTTTTGCTAATTTATTACAAATAGAAAACTGAAATATCACATTTACATAAGTATTCAGACCCTTAACTCAGTACTTTATTGAAGCACCTTTGACAGAGATTACAGCCTCAAATCTTCTTGGGTATGACGCTACAATCTTGACACACCTGTATTTACAGAGTTTCTCCCATTCTTCTCAGCAGATCCTCTCAAGCTCTGTCAGGTTGGATGGGGAGCGTCGCTGTACAGCTATTTTCAGGTCTCTCCAGAGATGATCGATCGGGTTCATGTCCGGACTTTTGGCTGGGCCACTCAAGGACATTCAGAGACTTGTCCCGAAGCCACTCCTGCGTTCTCTTGGCTGTGTGCTTAGGGTTGTTGTTTTGTTGGAAGGTGAACCTTCACCCCAGTTTGAGGTCCTGAGCGCTCTGCAGCAGGTTTTCATCAAGGATCTTTCTATATGTTGCGCCATTCATCTTCCCTCGATCCTGACTAGTCTCCCAGTCCCTCCCGCTGAAAAACATACCCACAGCATCATGCTGCCACCACCATGCTTCACCATATGAATGGTATTGGCCAGGTGATGAGCAGTGCCTGGTTTCCTTTCATCAGACTAGAGAATCTGCTTTCTCATGGTCTGAGAGTCCTTTAGGTGCCTTTTGGCAAACTCCAAGCGGGCTGTCATGTGCGTTTTACTGAGGAGTGGCTTCCGTCTGGCCATTCTACCATAAAGGCCTGAATGCTGCAGAGATGGTTGTCCTTCTGGAAGGTTCTCCCATCTCCACAGAGGAAGTCTGGAGCTCTGTCAGAGTGAGGGCTGTGGTGGTCATGACATTTTGTTCAGCCGGTGATTGTCAAGCAAATAACTGCCGGTCAGACGGTAATTGATAGTTAATTAACAAACACATTGAGCATCTCCTGGCTTCCACACACAGCCTACAAACCACTGATGTAGACGTTTGGAGCATCTACATCTACAGTCTAATACATCCATTTAACATAGTAGTCTACATCACAATAAATCCGTTATTTATTTTAGACAGGTCTAAAGAAACACGATATGAATAAAATCTAAATAAAGTCTATTTCAGAAGAACAGAATACCATACTCTGTAAAAGTTGTCCTTACGTTAGGTCCTGATATGGCTGTGGGCTACACTAGTTCATTTTAGCAGACAAGATGTGCTTAGAATTCCGTGGCATTATTTTTAAAAAATTATTTTATAGTATGACGAATACAATTGAACACAGCTTAGTAAAATAGCAAGGATATTTTCTACAAACAATTTAAAAGGAAGTCCGCACATGCGGCTATTCTGTGTTGAGCGGTTAACACAGGACCCTGTCCTCCGATATGCTTCATGTAGAGTTACTTATGCAACTTTAGTTGTGATACAAACGTTGGGACGTTTGTTCTGATTTTGTAATACATTCTAGGCCTGCATGGAGGGACTCTAAGGACAATTTGAAAAATAGTCGCAAGCTGCACACACTTCATCAGTCTCTCATTAAACATTTTGACAAGCACTTGATAATATTCACATCAGGCCTCGAATTTCCGGGCGACACCCCCCTTGTGTGGCCGTCACGGTGCCCTTGGGCTGAATATAACAATTATAATTCCCTTCTCCCAGCTGCCGTTCGCAGAAGAACTTCTCTCACATGGCTCTCTCAGATATCTACATTCCTATCAGCCAACGCCCGTCATGTGATCTGGTCCTTCTCACGAGAATTCCAGCTGAGAACTGGGCTACAAGTGAAGACCGATACATCGGGGGGATGGGTAGCCTAGTGGTTAGAGCGTTGGACTAGTAACCGGAAGGTTGCAAGTTCAAACCCCCGAGCTGACAAGGTACAAATCTGTCGTTCTGCCCCTGAACAGGCAGTTAACCCACAGTTCCTAGGCTGTCATTGAAGATAAGAATTTGTTCTTAACTGACTTGCCTAGTTAAATAAAGGTAAAATAAAAAATAAAAAAACTGCGCAAGCCCCTCTTTTTCGAATTCGAGGCGCATATTGAAGAAGTTAGAACGGTCCACATTTAGCCTACTTTACGTCAACCAACAAGATGAGTAGGCCTAACAAACAGCAAAAGCACTTGCCTATGTCAATCTACTATCCCCCATAGTACAAGGCCTGTGGGCTGGGCTTCATGAGGTGTGCGACTATGATTTGAAAAAGTCACACAAACAAAAAGGCATTTCTGTTTCTTTCCCTTGCTGCACGAGTAACACATCATGGGCATCATCCACAAGTGCAACACATCAACAGTGGCAACACATCATCCACAAGTGGCAACACATCATCCACAAGTGTGCATCACACAGTCATCCACAAGTGGCAACACATCATCCACAAGTGGCAACACATCATCCACAAGTGGCAACACATCATCCACAAGTGACAACACATCATCCACAAGTGACAACACATCATCCACAAGTGACAACACATCATCCACAAGTGACAACACATCATCCACAAGTGACAACACATCATCCACAAGTGACAACACATCATCCACAAGTGACAACACATCATCCACAAGTGACAACACATCATCCACAAGCTAACATTGTCACCTATCAGACTATTCTTGATTTTAAAGTTGTCTTTACATTTATAAAATAATGTGTGAAATTAGTTTAGTTTTGATTTAGAATGGACCATTATCATGAAGTGTTTGATTAGATGTTGGACTACATTTGCATTGATCCCAGAGTGATTAGAGGGACAGCAGAGTGCTGAGTACCAGGCAGTTAACCTGTTGCGACTCTAGGGGCAGTATTTTAATTTTTGGGGGAAAAACGTTCCCGTTTTAAACAAGATGCTAGAATATGCATATAATTGACAGCTTTGGACAGAAAACACTAACGTTTCCCAAAACTGTAAAGATATTGTCTGTGAGTATAACATAACTGATGTTGCAGGCGAAAGCCTGAGAAAAATCCAATCCGGAAGTGCCCCATATTTTGAAAGCGCTGCGTGCCAATGAGTCCCCATTGAGCTGTGAATGTGCTATGAACCAGCTTACGCTTTCTACGTATTCCCCAAGGTGTCTACAGCACTGTGACGTAGTTTTACGCATATATGTTGAAGAATACCGTAGGGGGCTACATTGCGCAAGTGGTCACATGTGCTCCCGGAGAAAATCTTGCGTAAAGTACAGAGGTAGCCATCATTCCAATCGCTTCTACTGAGAAACCGTGTGGATATATTATCGAATAGATATTTGAAAAACACCTTGAGGATTGATTCTAAACAACGTTTGCCATGTTTCTGTCGATATTATGGAGCTAATTTGGAATATTTTTTCGGCGTTGTCGTGTCTGCAATTTCCGGTCGATTTCTCAGCCAAACGTGAAGAACAAACGGAGCTATTTCGCCTACAAAAATAATATTTTGGGGAAAAATGAACTTTGGCTATCTACCTTGAGTCACGTGAGTGAAAACATCCAAAGTTCATTCAGGTAAACAATTTAATTTGATTGCTTTTCTAATTTTCGTGACAAGGTTGCCTGCTGCTAGCAAGGCATAATGCTATGCTAGGCTATCGATAAACTTACACAAATGCTTGTCTAGCTTTGGCTGTATAATTTTTTTGTTGAAAATCTGAGATGACAGGGTGATTAACAAAAGGCTAAGCTGTGTTCCAATATATTTCACTTGTGATTTTCATGAATAGGAATATTTTCTAGGAAGATTTATGTCCATTGCGTTATGCTAATTCGTGTCAGATGATGACAACGGTCCTGTTCACGGGCTGGGTGTCACTAGAGGTTTTAAGCAAGTTTGGTAGGCTACTAATGACCATCAGCTGCATCAGAGCTCGGAGAAGCCTAATTGGTCACGTGGAATTTGACTGCCATCATGAACCCCAGTGTGGCGGTAATACGGTTACCATAACGTTCTTGTCACCTCCCTGACCACGGCCCTTCTCCCCGATTGCCCACTTTTGCCGGGCGGCCAGCTCTAGGAAGAGTCTTGGTGGTTCCAAACTTCTTCCATTTAAGAATGATGGAGGCCACGGTGTTCTTGGGGACCTTCAATGCTGCAGAAATTTTTGGTACCCTTCCCCAGATCTGTGCCTCGACACAATCCTGTCACGGAGCTCTACGGACAATTCCTTCGACCTCATGGTTTGGTTTTTGCTCCGACATGCACTGTCTACTACACCACTTTTGTCCTCCTCTCCCTCAACTTCTCTCTTTTCCTCCACATTGATGTCCCTCTCTCCCTCCTCCTCTTGGACAATTACATTGAAAGGACAGGCAGGCTTCCCTCCAATGGGTATTCTCTCATGATTTTTAAGACTTCTTAGCTGAGTGAATCCCTCCCCACACAGAGAGCAGTGGTAAGGCTTCTCTCCACTGTGTGATCTCTGATGATTCTTTAGGCCTCCTGCAACACGAAAATTCTTTCCACACAGAGAGCAGTGGTAAGGCTTCTCCCCTGTATGTATTCTCTCGTGTTCCTTAAGGCTTCCAGAATGATTGAAGCTCTTCGCACATTGGGTGCAGTGGTAAGGCTTCTCTCCACTATGTACTCTCTCGTGTCTCTTAAGGTTTACTTTCTCACTGAAACTCTTCCCACATGCTGAGCAGTCAAAAGGTTTTTCTCCAGTGTGTACTCTTTGATGATTCTTTAGATTAGTTGAGGAACTGAAACTCTTCTCACATTGAGGACAGGGGTAACTCCCACAACCAGGTGGTAGTATTGATTCTGTGGAACTGGGTTCGTTGACTGAGTCTGGGTTGGGGATCTCTCCTGTAAGAATATAAACAGATATAGGGTAAGAAACAGACAGAGGAACAACGGCTTTAAGTTTAACAATGTAGGATTCAACAGTCATTAGGAATAACAGAGTATTGAAATAAATACTTTTTCAATGGGCTTGTTGCATTGCATCGCACATAGATAATGCCATTGTGAAATTACAATGTCAAATTACAATGCATTTTTTTATTTCACCTTTATTTAACCAGGTAGGCAAGTTGAGAACAAGTTCTCAATTACAACTGCGACCTGGCCAAGATAAAGCAAAGCAGTGCGACACAGACAACAACACAGAGTTACACATGGAATAAACAAGTGTACAGTCAATAGAAAAAAAAGAAAGTCTACATACAGTGTGTGCAAATGGCGTGAGGAGGTAAGGCAATACATAGGCCATAGTAGCGAAGTAATTACAATTTAGCAGATTAACACTGGAGTGATAGATGAGCAGATTATGATGTGCATGTAGTGATACTGATGTGCAAAAGAGCAGAAAAGTAAATAAAAACAATATGAGGATGAGGTAGGTAGATTGGATGGGCTATTTACAGATGGACTATGTACAGCTGCAGCGATCGGTTAGCTGCTCAGATAGCTGATGTTTAAAGTTAGTGAGGGAAATGTAAGTCTCCAGCTTCAGCAATTTTTGCATTTCGTTCCAGTCACTGGCAGCAGAGAACTGGAAGGAAAGGCGGCCAAAGGAGGTGCTGGCTTTGGGGATGAACAGTGAGATATACCTGCTGGAGCGCGTGCTACGGGTGGGTGTTGTTATCGTGGCCAGTGAACTGGGGTAAAGTGGAGCTTTACCTAGCATAGATTTATAGATGACCTGGAGACAGTGGGTCTGGCGACAAATATATTGCGAGGGCCAGCCGACGAGAGCATACAGGTCGCAATGGTGGGTGGTATATGGGGCTTTGGTAACAAAACGGATGGCACTGTGATAGACTGCATCCAGTTTGCTGAGTAGAGTATTGGAAGCTATTTTCTAGATGACATCGCCGAAGTCGAGGATCGGTAGGATAGTCAGTTTTCTAGAGTTTGGCGGCATGAGGAAGGCTTTGTTGCGAAATAGAAAGCCGATTCTAGATTTGATTTTGGATTGGAGATGTTTGATATGAGTCTGGAAGGTGAGTTTACAGTCTAGCCAGACACCTAGGTATTTGTAGTTGTCCACATATTTTAGGTCAGAACCGTCCAGAGTAGTGATGCTAGTCGGGCGGGCAGGTGCAGGCAGCGAACGGTTGAAAAGCATGCATTTGGTTTTACTAGCATTTAAGAGCAGTTGGAAGCCACGGAAGGAGTGTTGAATGGCATTGAAGGTTAGTTAACAGTGTCCAAAGAAGGGCCAGATGTATACAAAATGGTGTCCTTTGCGTAGAGGTGGATCAGGGAATCACCCGCAGCAAGAGCGACATCGTTGATATATACAGAGAAAAGAGTCGGCCCAAGAATTGAACCCTGTGGTACCCCCATAGAGAGTGCCAGAGGTCCGGACAACAGGCCCTCCGATTGAACACACTGAACTCTGTCTGCGAAGCAGTTGGTGAACCAGACGAGGCAGTCATTTGAGAAATCAGGGCTATTGAGTCTGCCGATAATACGGTGATTGACAGAGTCGAAAGCCTTGGCCAGATCAGTGAAGATGGCTGCACAGTACTGTCTTTTATCGGTGGTGGTTATGATATCGTCTAGGACCTTGAGCGTGGCTGAGGTGCACCCATGACCAGCTCTGAAACCAATTGTCAAATTACAATGCATTGCATATTGGTCCGTAGCCATTTTTCAGGGGCACTCGCCTCACCTCTTACACATAAGTCTGAGGGTTATACTACAAAGCAGAATCAATGAGTTAGCCAGCTAACTTGCCTAAATATTCAGAATTAACATTTTATTCAACATCCAAAAACATATGTTTACATTTCTTAATGAACCAGAAAATCAATGCTTATTTTGGGTTGTTTACCTCTCTGAATCAAAGAGGATGTTAGCCTGAATTTACCTGAGTCAACAGAGGCCCTGTCCTCCTCTCGCTCTTCCTCCTCCCCCTCATTGATTTCTCTCTCCTCCTCCTCCTCTTTGACAATCACATTGAGTTCCACTGTTTGATTGCAGTCCCCCAGCTTCACTGACAGCAACTCTGGACCAGGCTGTGAGCTTCTCTGGGCTGGAACACCACAACCAGAACCTGGTTCAGACATGGTAGGCTAGAGGTGGATCTAAAATAAGAGAAGACCGAAAGAGTTCAGGGTGATTTTCACAAACCTAGATCGTGGTATAGCTCCAGAAAAGACAAACATGTATCTAAGCTAGCTAACCACACATCCCGTCCAGCAGGAAACCTTTTTCCATAAAATAAATATAAGATTGACGGCAACAGCCAGTCTGATTAGGCATTAAGTAACGAAAAACACTGGCTGTTGAGTACAAGCATATTCAGTTCAAATTCATTACTAATATCTGATACACTCAGTGATTGACATTACCACCCCATCCTCAGTAGCCGATTCAAACATCACCCTATAAGCAACACAAGCATTTTCTTACCTCAAAATCGCCTGGCTATTCATGTTGAATAGATTAGGGGCAATTCCAAGGTAACAGAGTGATGCTGACACACAGAGTTGTCACGTTAAAAATGTATGAAAAACGAATTAATGTAAAGTTAAACAATCCATACGACTCCATGGAGCACAAGCACTGTTTCCACTGAACATTCTACAACATTAAACAATCCATACAACTCTTTGCACAAGGCCTACTTCTAACCATTTCCACACAGAACGACACAAACCGTCATTGTGTTAACAAACTTTGTATCCATTATGCATCGTTCTTCAAGTCAACGTGTTTTTGTATCATTTTCAGTCTTAATTGTTAAAAGAATAGTTTAGAATCCACTAGAGCGTCTTGTTAAAAGTAGTTTAGAATTTGGTTTAATTCCATTATGAAGTGTAAGAATTATAGAATGTTCATCCACTAGGAGCAGTGGAATTAGTGTTAAGAATTATAGAGTCTTGATTGTTAAAAGTAGTTTAGAATCGTTTGGTTTAATTCCATTATGAAGTGTAAGAATTATAGAATGTTCATCCACTAGGAGCAGTGGAATTAGTGTTGAGAGTCTTGATTGTCAACACAACAAAACAAGAGCAACAGTATGGTGTCTTTAATAGTCAATGTATACAATCACTCACCGTGATATAGCTTCACACTGGTAACACTCAAAATAATAAAGAGCAGTGGACTGTTTTCTCAAACCGTCAGCATTAAACACTCAGTAATAAAACAGTAGCTTTCCCAAAACCACATTCAAAATTCAGCAAGGTGAAACAAAGTATTTCTCACTCAGTAACCCCTCAATAACCAATAACATAACACAAGCTGGTGAAATATTAAAACAGGTCATTCAACCATAACCTTGTAGATAATCAACCTTAGATTGTCAGATAAATGGGCGGCCCGTCAGGAAGTCCAGGATCCAGTTGTAGAGGGAGGTGTTCAGTCCCAGGGTCCTTAGCTAAGTGATGAGCTTGGAGGGCACTATGGTGTTGAACGCTGAGCTGTAGTCAACAAACAGCATTCTCACGTGTTCCTGTTGTCCAGGTGGGAAAGGGCAGTGTGGAGTGCAATAGAGATTGGGTCATTTGTGGAACTGTTGAGGCGGTATGTGAATTGGAGTGAGACCTGGGTGTCTGAGGTGATGGTGTTTGTGAGCCATGACCAGCCTAAAGATGTGAGTCCTACGTGGTGGCAGTCATTTAGACAGGTTACCATGGCGTTCTTGGGCACAAGAACTATGGTGGTCTGCTTGAAACATGTAGGTATTACAGACTGGGTCAGGGAGAAAATGTCTTGCCAACTGGTCAGCTCTGCGTATGCGTCCTAGTAATCCGTCTGGTCCTGCGGCCTTGTGAATGTTAACTTATTTAAAAAGGTCTTACTCACATCCGCTATGGAGAGCGTGATCACGCAGTTGTCCGAAAAAGATGATGCTTTCATGCATGGTTCAGTGTGGCTTGCCTCGAAGTGAGCATAGAAGGCATTTAGCTCTTCTGGTACGTCTGTGTCACTGGGCAGCTCATGGCTGGGTTTGGCTTTGTATACTGTGATAGTTTGCAAGCGCTGCCACATCCAACGAGCGACAGACCCGGTGTAGTAGGATTCAAACTTGATCCTGTATTAACGCTTTGCCTGTTTTATGGTTCGTCGGAGGGCATAGCGGGGTTTCTTATAAGTGTACAGATTAGTGTCCCGCTCCTTGAAAGCCGAAGCTCTAGCCTTTAGCTCAGTGCAGATGTTGCCTGTAATCCATGGCTTCTGGTTGGGATATGTACGTACAGTCACTGTGGGGACAAAATCGTCGATGCACTTATTAATGAAGCCGGTAACTGATGTGGTGTACTCCTCAATGCCATCAGATGATTCCTGGAATATATTCCAGTCTGTGTTAGCAAAACAGTCGTGTAGCTTATCATCTTCTTCGTCGGACCACTTCTGTATTGAGCGAGTCACTGGTACTTCCTGTTTGAGTTTTTGCTTGTAGGCGGGAATCGGGAGGATGATTTGCCAAACGGAGAGCGAGGCAGAGCTTCGTATGTGTCTCTGTGTGTGTAGTAAAGGTGATTTAGAGTTTTGCACAGGTGCATGCTGGTGAGTCACCATTAAGTGTTGCCGACAACACACAGCGTGGTGCCAGGACAACCTCTCCCTCAACAAGACAAAAGGCGCTGACAGTGGACTACTGGAAACGAAGGGCAGAGCACGCCACCATTCACATTGACGGGTCTGTAGGGTCGAGAGCTTCAAGTTCCTCTGTGTTCACATCACTAAAGAACTATCATGGTCCAAACTAGAGGTTGACCGATTAATCGGAATGGCCGATTAATTAGGGCAGATTTCAAGTTTTCATAACAATCAAACTCGGTATTTCTGGGCGCCGATTTGCCAATTTTTTAAAACATTTTGTTTTTATACCTTTATTTAACTTGGCAAGTCAGTTAAGAACACATTCTTATTTTCAATAACGGCCTAGGAACGGTGGGTTAACTGCCTCGTTCAGGGGCAGAACGACAGATTTTCACATTGTCAGCTCGGGGGATTCAACTTGCAATCTTACAGTTAACTAGTCCAACGCAATAACGACCTGCCTCTCTCTCATTGCACTCTACATGGAGACTGCATGTTACACGAATGCAGTAAGCCAAGATAAATTGCTAGCTAGCATTAAACTTATAAAAAACTATCAATCATAATCACTAGTTAACTACACATGGTTGAAGATATTATTAGATATTATCTAGCGTGTCCTGCGTTGCATATAATCTGACTGAGCATACAAGCATACAAGTATCTGACTGAGCGGTGGTAGGCAGAAGCAGGCGCGTAAACATGAATTCAAACAGCACTTTTGTGCGTTTTGCCAGCAGCTCTTCGTTGTGCGTCAAGCATTGCGCCGTTTATGACTTCAAGCCTATCAACTCCCGAGATGAGGCTCGTGTAACGAAGTGAAATGGCTAGCTAGTAATAACTACAACCTAAAACTTCTTACCTGGGAATATTGAAGACTCATGTTAAAGTGAACTACCAGGTTTCATATGTTCTCATGTTCTGAGCAAGGAACTGAAATGTTAGCTTTCTTACATGGCACATATTGCACTTTTACTTTCTTCTCCAACACTTTGTTTTTGCATTATTTAAACCAAATTGAACATGTTTCATTATTTACTTCAGCCTAAATTGATTTTATTGATGTTAAATCAGTATTGGCTTTTTTGGTCCTCCAATAATCGGTATTGAAAAATCATAATCGGTCGACCTCTTGTCCAAACACACCAACACAGTGGTGACGAGGGCACGACCATGCCTCTTCCCCCCTCAGGAGGCTGAAAAGATTTGGCATGGGGCCCTCAGATCCTCAAAAAGTTATACAGCTGCACCACTGAGAGCATCTTTACTGGCTGCATCACCTCTTGGTATGGCAACTGCTTGGCATCTGACCGCAAGGCACTACAAGTACGGCCCAGTATATCACTGGGGCCGAGCTCTCTGCCATCCAGGACCTCTATACCAGGCCGTGTCAGAGGAAGGCCCTAAAAATTGTCAAAGACTCCAGCCACCCAAGTCATCTCTGCTATCGCATGGCCAGCGGTAGCAGAGATGACTTGGGTGGCTGGAGTCTTTGAGCTCAGTGGATTTGGAGACTAGAAGTGTTCCTGGGGGTGTAAACTCAGTGGACTTGGAGACTAGAAGTGTTCCTGGGGTTGTAAACTCAGTGGACTTGGAGACTAGAAGTGTTCCTGGGGTTGTAAACTCAGTGGATTTGGAGACTAGAAGTGTTCCTGGGGGTGTAAACTCAGTGGATTTGGAGACTAGAAGTGTTCCTGGGGGTGTAAACTCAGTGGATTTGGAGACTAGAAGTGTTCCTGGGGGTGTAAACTAAGTGGATTTGGAGACTAAAAGTGTTCCTGGGTAGAATGGACCTTTTACTGCAGCACAACGTACACAAGATAAGAGTACACACACAAACAACATTGTTGACCATTTAGGATTCAAATAAACAAATAAATCACATATCTTATATAAAATATGTAATTATTCTTTGTATGATAACAAGTATAAAATGTATCGATAATTGAGCACTAATGATTCATTTATAAAGTATACCCAGAGAGGAAGAGGCCCAACTCGGCTGCAAATCTGTCTCACTCCAGCAGGGGGAGTTTTCTTGTTGTTTCACCCACCAAGCAGGCAGTTTTGTATGGAGGTCAATGGGAGTGAGTCGAATTTGGTCAACAACAAAAGCAATGACTTAATTGCTACACTAGATGAATTTGATCAAATAAAAGTTTCGTAATGCTTAAGTCGTTATGACTGTACTGATATAAAACTAGGACACGTGACACGCTACTTTTAGGAGAAAAACCCCCCACTATATTAGAGTTGTCTCGAGATGGCTATGCATATTCATGGCAAAAGCCTAGTAGCATATATCAAATAGTAAACAAGTAGTAGCATAGCATCTCTCTCAATTGAATACAGGCAGTTGATGTCAACAACCCTCATCAAATATTCAAAAAAACTGATTACAATAATGAGATGAGGCCACCAGTTCAGAGAGCGAGACAGACGCTTTGTGGACAACCACTCCCATTATTAGGGCGGAGAGACATGCACCCTCTTCAGTTTATCCATAATGTTTGGTAAACATGACGGGACTCTTATTCTGAAGGACTCCAAAAGATCCAATGACAACAACCGGTTCCAAGAAGCGAGTAAGACGGAAAAGGCGACTGTGCTTGAATCTGAAAGTGTGACAAGTGGAGTGTGTGATAACGAATGGAAACTAGTGAAATCAAAGAATGGAAACTAGTGAAATCAAAGAATGGAAACTTAAAACGGGCCAAAGTTGTAGTAGAAGACAAGGACCGGTCCAATAACACATTTCTTAACGGACTGCATTGTTTTGGACAAGGAGGTTCATTTGAGAAATCCATTTGTAATACCGAGGACTGTGAAGAACGCAGTGGGAAAGGTGAACCTACGTCAGAAGTGACCTGTATTGATCTTCGGCGCCTGCAAAAGGAGGATATAGCTGAACGAGTCCCAGGATTGGTCAGTGCACGTCACCTGACCCGTATGGTGAATGGAAGGAAGGGGAAAAGCCTGTCGATATTATTGTTGTTTGAGGAGACTCTACCTGAACAAGTGAAGCTTGGATATGTGAGATATGCGGTCAGAGCATTTATGTCCAAACCATTACAGTCGGGGGGGAATCGTAAAGGACGTGATCAAACGTTTGCAGATGGGAGAAGTATGATATTGAAGAATCTGTGAATGCAAAATGTTGCAACTGTGGTGGGGTTCATACTTCCTTGAGTGCCCTGTTAGTGAGGTCGAGGTGTCAAGGATCAGGGCTGTGCAGCAGATCTCCTATGTGGAGGCAGTGAAGAGAGTCGAAGGGGGAAGAGAGGCAACAGTGGTGAAGATATGACAGGGGGAGGCATAGCAACCAGTTGGTGAAGATATGACAGGGGGAGGCATAGCAACCAGTTGTTGAAGATATGACAGGGGGAGGCATAGCAACCAGTTGTTGAAGATATGACAGGGGGAGGCATAGCAACCAGTTGTTGAAGATATGACAGGGGGAGGCATAGCAACCAGTTGTTGAAGATATGACAGGGGGAGGCATAGCAACCAGTTGTTGAAGATATGACAGGGGGAGGCATAGCAACCAGTTGGTGAAGATATGACAGGGGGAGGCATAGCAACCAGTTGTTGAAGATATGACAGGGGGAGGCATAGCAACCAGTTGTTGAAGATATGACAGGGGGAGGCATAGCAACCAGTTGTTGAAGATATGACAGGGGGAGGCATAGCAACCAGTTGGTGAAGATATGACAGGGGGAGGCATAGCAACCAGTTGGTGAAGATATGACAGGGGGAGGCATAGCAACCAGTTGGTGAAGATATGACAGGGGGAGGCATTGCAACCAGTTGGTGAAGATATGACAGGGGGAGGCATAGCAACCAGTTGTTGAAGATATGACAGGGGGAGGCATAGCAACCAGTTGTTGAAGATATGACAGGGGGAGGCATAGCAACCAGTTGTTGAAGATATGACAGGGGGAGGCATAGCAACCAGTTGTTGAAGATATGACAGGGGGAGGCATAGCAACCAGTTGTTGAAGATATGACAGGGGGAGGCATAGCAACCAGTTGGTGAAGATATGACAGGGGGAGGCATAGCAACCAGTTGTTGAAGATATGACAGGGGGAGGCATAGCAACCAGTTGTTGAAGATATGACAGGGGGAGGCATAGCAACCAGTTGTTGAAGATATGACAGGGGAGGCATAGCAATAAGTTGTTGAAGATATGACAGGGGGAGGCATAGCAACCAGTTGTTGAAGATATGACAGGGGGAGGCATAGCAACCAGTTGTTGAAGATATGACAGGGGGAGGCATAGCAAACCAGTTGTTGAAGATATGACAGGGGGATATAGCAACCAGTTGTTGAAGATATGACAGGGGAGGCATAGCAACCAGTTGTTGAAGATATGACAGGGGGAGGCATAGCAACCAGTTGGTGAAGATATGACAGGGGAGGCATAGCAACCAGTTGGTGAAGGTATGACAGGGGAGGCATTGCAACCAGTTGGTGAAGATATGACAGGGGGAGGCATAGCAACCAGTTGTTGAAGATATGACAGGGGGAGGCATAGCAACCAGTTGTTGAAGATATGACAGGGGGAGGCATAGCAACCAGTTGTTGAAGATATGACAGGGGGAGGCATAGCAACCAGTTGTTGAAGATATGACAGGGGGAGGCATAGCAACCAGTTGTTGAAGATATGACAGGGGAGGCATAGCAACCAGTTGTTGAAGATATGACAGGGGAGGCATTGCAACCAGTTGGTGAAGACATGACAGGGGGAGGCATAGCAACCAGTTGTTGAAGATATGACAGGGGAGGCATAGCAACCAGTTGTTGAAGATATGACAGGGGGAGGCATAGCAACCAGTTGGTGAAGATATGACAGGGGGAGGCATAGCAACCAGTTGTTGAAGATATGACAGGGGGAGGCATAGCAACCAGTTGTTGAAGATATGACAGGGGGAGGCATAGCAACCAGTTGGTGAAGATATGACAGGGGGAGGCATAGCAACCAGTTGGTTGAAGATATGACAGGGGGAGGCATTGCAACCAGTTGGTGAAGATATGACAGGGGAGGCATAGCAACCAGTTGTTGAAGATATTACAGGGGGAGGCATAGCAACCAGTTGTTGAAGATATGACAGGGGGAGGCATAGCAACCAGTTGTTGAAGATATGACAGGGGGAGGCATAGCAACCAGTTGGTGAAGATATGACAGGGGGAGGCATTGCAACCAGTTGTTGAAGATATGACAGGGGGAGGCATAGCAACCAGTTGGTGAAGATATGACAGGGGGAGGCATTGCAAACCAGTTGTTGAAGATATGACAGGGGGAGGCATAGCAACCAGTTGTTGAAGATATGACAGGGGGAGGCATTGCAACCAGTTGTTGAAGATATGACAGGGGGAGGCATAGCAACCAGTTGGTGAAGATATGACAGGGGGAGGCATAGCAACCAGTTGTTGAAGATATGACAGGGGGAGGCATAGCAACCAGTTGTTGAAGATATGACAGGGGGGGAGGCATAGCAACCAGTTGTTGAAGATATGACAGGGGGAGGCATAGCAACCAGTTGTTGAAGATATGACAGGGGGAGGCATAGCAACCAGTTGTTGAAGATATGACAGGGGGAGGCATAGCAACCAGTTGTTGAAGATATGACAGGGGGAGGCATTGCAACCAGTTGTTGAAGATATGACAGGGGGAGGCATTGCAACCAGTTGGTGAAGATATGACAGGGGGAGGCATTGCAACCAGTTGTTGAAGATATGACAGGGGGAGGCATAGCAACCAGTTGGTGAAGATATGACAGGGGGAGGCATTGCAACCAGTTGGTGAAGATATGACATAGCAACCAGGGGATGGCATAGCAACCAGTTGTTGAAGATATGACAGGGGGGGAGGCATTGCAACCAGTTGTTGAAGATATGACAGGGGAGGCATAGCAACCAGTTGTTGAAGATATGACAGGGGGAGGCATAGCAACCAGTTGTTGAAGATATGACAGGGGGAGGCATAGCAACCAGTTGTTGAAGATATGACAGGGGAGGCATTGCAACCAGTTGTTGAAGATATGACAGGGGGAGGCATTGCAACCAGTTGTTGAAGATATGACAGGGGGAGGCATTGCAACCAGTTGTTGAAGATATGACAGGGGAGGCATAGCAACCAGTTGTTGAAGATATGACAGGGGGAGGCATAGCAACCAGTTGTTGAAGATATGACAGGGGGAGGCATAGCAACCAGTTGGTGAAGATATTACAGGGGGGGAGATATGACAGGGGGATAGCAACCAGTTGTTGAAGATATGACAGGGGAGGCATTGCAACCAGTTGGTGAAGATATGACAGGGAGGCATAGCAACCAGGATATGAGGCAATGAAGATATGACAGGAGCAACCAGTTGTTGAAGATATGACAGGGGAGGCAACCAGTTGTTGAAGATATAGCAACCAGTTGTTGAAGATATGACAGGGGAGGCATAGCAACCAGTTGTTGAAGATATGACAGGGGGGAGGCATAGCAACCAGTTGTTGAAGATATGACAGGGGGAGGCATAGCAACCAGTTGTTGAAGATATGACAGGGGGAGGCATTGCAACCAGTTAGTGAAGATATGACAGGGGGAGGCATAGCAACCAGTTGGTGAAGATATGACAGGGGGAGGCATAGCAACCAGTTGTTGAAGATATGACAGGGGAGGCATAGCAACCAGTTGTTGAAGATATGACAGGGGGAGGCATAGCAACCAGTTGTTGAAGATATATTGAAAACCAGTTGTTGAAGATATGACAGGGGGAGGCATAGCAACCAGTTGTTGAAGATATGACAGGGGGAGGCATAGCAACCAGTTGTTGAAGATATGACAGGGGGAGGCATAGCAACCAGTTGTTGAAGATATGACAGGGGGAGGCATAGCAACCAGTTGTTGAAGATATGACAGGGGGAGGCATAGCAACCAGTTGTTGAAGATATGACAGGGGGAGGCATAGCAACCAGTTGTTGAAGATATGACAGGGGGAGGCATAGCAACCAGTTGTTGAAGATATGACAGGGGGAGGCATTGCAACCAGTTGTTGAAGATATGACA
>NW_026281790.1:0-8754 GCF_023373465.1 Oncorhynchus keta
GTGGTCCTTCTGTGGCTCAGTTGGTAGAGCATGGCACTTGTAACGCCAGGGTAGTGGGTTCGATTCCCGGGACCACCCATACGTAGAATGTATGCACACATGACTGTAAGTCGCTTTGGATAAAAGCGTCAGCTAAATGGCATATATTATTATATTATTATTATTATTAAATTAGATATTTCTGTATTTATTTCCAGTAACTTTGCAAAACGTTTTTTTTAACACGTTTTCACTTTGTAGATGGGTAAGAAAAAAACATGTAATACATTTTGAATTCAGCCTGGAACACAACAAAATGTGGAATAAGTCAAGGGGTATGAGTACTGTAATCAGGCTTAGACCCACACCTACCTAGAAAACAGATAATTTATTCTTGACATCACATCCCTACCAGACTTTCACCCATTTAATCCCATCTTCCAAAACACACCATCTTTCTTGTGTAACCCCTACTTTATTTTGATGTCTTAAACCTTTTTTTTCCGACTGCGATGTTGACAGCTGCTTGTTTTGCTAAACACTGTCAGTCTGTCTGACAGTCTGTCTGTGGGGTTGGATGGTGACGGTAGTGATAGTCTGATAGTCACTTATAAGTGACAGGTTTTACATTCAGACAATCTGCCCCATCTACTGCGCATGCAAGCACACACAAACCCACATAATAATACACTGTCAACAGAGGGTGATAGGAGCTTTTACATATCAAACATTTAGGAGAAAATCAACAGCTGAATTCAGGTCCTTATTGGCAGTGAATTTCACTGCATAACTGTGTGTGTGTTGGTGGTGGGTGTCTGGGTGTGTGTGTGTGTGTGTGTGTGTGTGTGTGTGTGTGTGTGTGTGTGTGTGTGTGTGTGTGTGTGTGTGTGTGTGTGTGTGTGTGTGTGTGTGTGTGTGAGTGAGTGGTGAGTGAGTGAGTGAGTGAGTGAGTGAGTGAGTGGTGAGTGAGTGAGTGAGTGAGTGAGTGAGTGAGTGAGTGAGTGAGAGAGAGAGAGAGATTTTTCTTGTTTCAGACAAAATAAGAAAAAAGGGGTTTTCATCACCACATGCTATTTGCATTATGGGTAGGGGAGGGTGGGGTAAGTTAAGTAATTTTGTACATTCATCATAACTCCATCAAGGGTAAGTATGTTTTTTGGAAATAATATAGTATTCTGAGTATGGGATAAATTGAGCTGCGGGACAGGGTAAGTTAAGCCTACGCATTTTTGTATTGAATGAGATATTACCACTACCTTTTTAGAATAATTTCTATATTTTATATCCATTTTACAAACACAATTCAACACAATCACTATTGCTATTGCTTAGTCTTGTAATAATTGTAAGTATCTTTTATCACCGGTTTAACACCTAACAAAAACATATATTTTTAAATCATTTTAACATAGGCCGGGGTCTGTTGTTACTTCATATCCCCTTGATAATGCCTTGCATTTTTCCTAGGAAGAAAACATTTACATTTGCTCAACTTGCCCCATGGCCACTGGCTCAACATAGCCCAAGGACAAGATTTTGACAATATTATCCCACACAGCTACACGGATGCACTTTCATGCTAGGCTTAGGAAGCTTATAGGGACCTCAACTGATGTATAGAACAATAATACAATGATCTTCTTTGGTTTAGATACAAGCATCATGAAACCTCTAACACAATAAATTAAATGAACTTTTTTCTAATCAAATTTGGCTACTGGTTCATCTGCCTCACCTTAAGTCCATTCTCGTGGGAAGCTGCTATAGACCAGTAAGTGCTACCAGTCAGTATCTGGATAATGAGTGAAATGCTTAATAATGTTTGTGATATCAACAGATAAGTATATTTTCTGATTTAAATATTGACTGACTCATCAAGCTGCCCAATCAAGAAATTATTTTTGTTAAAAAAAACTGTAACCAGTGCCTGCAACCTGGTTCAGGTTGTCAGTCAACCTACTAGCCCATTTACAAACACCACATGAATGAAATCATCAACATGAATTGATCACAGCAGGCTGTATCGCATCCGGTCGTGATTGGGAGTCAGATAGGGTGGTGCACAATTGGCCCTGCGTCGTCCGGGTTTGGCTGGGGTAGGCCGTCATTTTAAATAAGAATTTGTTCTTAACTGACTTGCCTAGTTAACCTCTAGTGACACCCCATCCCATGAACGGGACCGTTGTCATCATCTGAGAAGAATTAGCATAACGCAACGGACATAAATCTTCCTAGAAAATATTCCTATTCATGAAAATCACAAGTGAAATATATTGAGACACAGCTTAGCCTTTTGTTAATCACCCTGTCATCTCAGATTTTCAAAGTATGCTTTACAGCCAAAGCTAGACAAGCATTTGTGTAAGTTTATCGATAGCCTAGCATAGCATCATGCCTTGCTAGCAGCAGGCAACCTTGTCACGAAAATCAGAAAAGCAATCAAATTAAATTGTTTACCTTTGATGAACTACGGATGTAAAACTACGTCCCAATGCTGTAGACACCGTGGGGAAAACATAGAAAGCGTAATCTGGTTAATAGGGCATTCACAGCTCAATAGGGATGCATCGGAAAGCAGGGCTTTCAAAAGAGTCACTTCCGGATTGGATTTTTCTCAGGCTTTCGCCTGTAACAGTTCTGTTCTACTCACAGACAATATTTTTACAGTTTTGGAAACTTTAGAGTGTTTTCTATCCTAAGCTGTCAATTATATGCATATTCTAGTATCTTGTCCTGACAAAATATCCCGTTTAATTTGCGAACGTTATTTTTCCAAAAATGAAAATACTGCCCCCTAGTACCTACAGGTTAAAAGGTTAATGAAGATTATAATGAAAATCCTAAAAAGAAGATTCATAAAACACAGGACGAGAAAACTGTCCATTGTGCCAATAGATGGTATGCACTCACATGAGATTTGCCGTGATGTTGACAGAGTGGCATGGGAAGTTTATTTCTTAGACTGGGTTAAGATGTCAAGATCTCAATTTTGGGACACATCCTCAGCAGTGTCCCTTCGAATCAGTGGGTGTTTCGGCCTTTAATCACTAAACACCCTCATCAAAGGTGGCCAGCTAAAGGGTGATCAAGCCTTAGCTTGTATCCCATGCCCAATTAAGATTTCCCACGGGACTATGCAAGGCAGGGGCGTCCTCCTCCCTGAGCCAGCCCTACAGCTGACCGCATACCTCATGTGCCCTCCTCAAGTTGCAGGGATCTGAATTGGGTTCTCAGGTGGGGCTGGGGGGTCATGAAGTTATAGCCCACAAGGGTCCTTCCGTTTGATCCAGATCCACTGACTGCCTCTTTCAGCTGCTTGAGAAACTGCTCTGACGGTCTGCCGCAGAGCCTGTCCATGGATTCCAAGTTCTTTCAGTAACCTGATGGTGGAAGAAGCCATGAATCCTCTGCATCCCACTTCAACTGGCCAGACATTTGCATTCCAGCCATGCTGAGTTGCGTCTGCTACCAACTCTGTGTAACGCAGTTTCTTATGCTCGTAGGCCTCTTCAACAGAGTTTTCCCACGGGACTGGGAGCTCTATGATGTACACAGCTTTCGTGAAGGGGACCAGAGTACCATGTCTGGCCTAAGGTTGGTAGAAGCAATCTCAGGTTGAAAAATGAGTTGCTGGCCAATATCGACAAGCATCTTCCAGTCCCGGGCCATGGCTATGTGTCCAGTTTCTGGCTTCGTAGGAGGATGCTTGGGCCTTTTCTGTCCCTCCCGGATGAATGGTGTTGTTATGACGGGATTGCTTGTTTTTGGAGTTAATGAATTGGTTGCACTCCTCTTGGTCTCAAGTGCTGCAGCCAGCCTCTTGAGGACCTGATTGTGCCTCCAGGTGTAGCGGCCTTATGAGAGGCTGGTCTTGCAACCTGTCATTATATTTACATTTACATTTAAGTCATTTAGCAGACGCTCTTATCCAGAGCGACTTACAAATTGGTGCATTCACCTTATGACATCCAGTGGAACAGCCACTTTACAATAGTGCATCTAAATCTTTTAAGGGGGGGGGGGGGTGAGAAGGATTACTTTATCCTATCCTAGGTATTCCTTAAAGAGGTGGGGTTTCAGGTGTCTCCGGAAGGTGGTGATTGACTCCGCTGTCCTGGCGTCGTGAGGGAGTGTGTTCCACCATTGGGAAGCCAGAGCAGCGAACAGTTTTGACTGGGCTGAGCGGGAACTGTATATGCCTGAGAGTCGCAGACGCCGGGCAGAGGGGTCAGGTCGGGTCCTCGCCATACCATTGATGTAGGTTTTTTGGTGATGGAAGCACATCATAAACAGTTCTTATGATGACGCTGATGTTGCTTGCCTCCATTTGCCAAAGCTCACTCCAGTTGATCTATCTCCTCTCCAGGCCTTCTTGCAGTCTCCTCCTGTCTGTGCACCTCCTCGACCACCAGCTTCCTGCGTTCAGATGTTGTTGTCTTATGGAACGTTGGTTTGCTTGCTGCCAGGCCAAAGCCTCCTCTTCCATCCTGGATATTCCCCACAATGTCTTGGTGTCTCAGGGCTGATGTTGCTTACTGCACAATCTTGGATGATGTCCATTTCCGTCCAGTTTGTAGGAAGGTGCAGCCTTGCTAATGGTCTGGTTTTTGGAGTCCTTCAATGTCATCTGAAGTCTTACTTTAGAGCACTTGTACTCCACCGTTAGACTTGTAAGAGGTAGTTCAAAGACCCCTTTGCCATAGAGGCCGATGTTACTCAGGCATCGTGGGACACCCAGCCATTTCTTCACGTATGAGGTAATGGTTCGCTCCATCTTCTCCACTGTTGTTACATTTACATTTTACATTTAAGTCATTTAGCAGACGCTCTTATCCAGAGCGACTTACAAATTGGTGCATTCACCTTATGACATCCAGTAGAATAGTCACTTTACAATAGTTGATCTAAATCTTAAAGGGGGGGGGTGAGAAGGATTACTTATCCTATCCTAGGTATTCCTTAAAGAGGTGGGGTTTCAGGTGTCTCCGGAAGGTGGTGATTGACTCCGCTGTCCTGGCGTCGTGAGGGAGTTTGTTCCACCATTGGGGCCAGACATTAACAGTTTTGACTGGGCTGAGCGGGAACTGTACTTCCTCAGTGGTAGGGAGGCGAGCAGGCCAGAGGTGGATGAACGCAGTGCCCTTGTTTCAGGTGTAGGGCCTGATCAGAGCCTGGAGGTACTGAGGTGCCGTTCCCCTCACAGCTCCGCAGGCAAGCACCATGGTCTTGTAGCGAGATGCGAGCTTCAACTGGAAGCCAGTGGAAAGCGGAGGAGCGGGGTGACGTGAGAAAACTTGGGAAGGTTGAACACCAGACGGGCTGCGGCGTTCTGGATGAGTTGTAGGGGTTTAATGGCACAGGCAGGGAGCCCAGCCAACAGCGAGTTGCAGTAGTCCAGACGGGGAGATGACAAGTGCCTGGATTAGGACCTACTTGCCCTTCCTGTGTGAGCAGGGTCGTACTCTGCGGATGTTGTAAACATGGAAGACCTACAGGAACGGGCCACCTTGATGTTAGTTGAGAACGACAGGGTGTTGTCCAGGATCACGCCAAGGTTCTTAGCGCTCTGGGAGGAGGACACAATGGAGTTGTCAACCGTGATGGCGAGATCATGGAACGGGCAGTCGCTTCCCCGGGAGGAAGAGCAGCTCCGTCTTGCCGAGGTTCAGCTTGAGGTGGTGATCCGTCATCCACACTGATATGTCTGCCAGACATGCAGAATGCGGTCGCCACCTGGTCATCAGAAGGGGAAAGGAGAAGATTAATTGTGTGTCGTCTGCATAGCAATGATAGGAGAGACCATGTGAGGAGTTATGACAGAGCCAAGTGACTTGGTGTATAGCGAGAATAGGAGAGGGCCTAGAACAGAGCCCTGGGGGACACCAGTGGTGAGCGCGTGGTGAGAGACAGATTCTCGCCACGCCACCTGGTAAGGCGACCTGTCAGGTAGGGCGCAATCAAGCGTGGGCACGGCGCGGAGAGAGATGCCCAACTTCGGAGAAAGGTGGTGAGAGAGATCTGATGGTTCACAGTATCGAAGGCAGCCGATAGGTCTAGAAGGATGAGAGCAGAGGAGAGAGAGTTAGCTTTAGCGGTGCAGGCACCTCCGTGATACAGAGAAAGAGCAGTCTCAGTTGAATGACTAGTCTTGAAACCTGACTGATTTGGATCAAGAAAGGTCATTCTGAGAGAGATAGCGGGAGAGCTGGCCAAGGACGGCACGTTCAAGTTTTGGAGAGAAAAGAAAAAAGAAAGGGATACTGGTCTGTAGTTGTTGACATCGGAGGGGATTGAAGTGGGTTTTTTCAGAAGGGGTACAAGTCGCTCTCTTGAGACGGAAGGACGTAGCCAGCGGTCAGGGATGAGTTGATGGCGAGGTGAGGTAGGAAGGTCTCCGGAAATGGTCTGGAGAAAGAGGAGGATAAGGTCAAGCGGGCAGGTTGTTGGCGGCCGGCCGTCACAAGATGCGAGATTTCATCTGGAGAGAGAGGGAGAAAGAGGTCAGAGCACAGGGTAGGGCAGTGTGAGCAAGAACCAGCGGTGTCGTTTGACTTAGCAAACGAGGATCGGATGTCCTCCGACCTTCTTTTCAAAATGGTTGAAGTCATCTGCGAAGAGGGAGGAGGGGAGGATTCAGGAGTGAGAAGAAGTGGCAAAACTTCCTAGGGTTAGAAGGCAGATGCTTGGAATTTAGAGTGGTAGAAAATGGCTTTAGCAGCAGAGACAGAGGAGGAAAATGTAGAGAGGAGGGAGTGAAAAGGATGCCAGGTCCACAGGGAGGGAGTTTTCCTCCATTTCCCTCAGCTGCCGAGCCCTGTTCTGTGAGCTCGCAATGAGTCGTCGAGCCACGGGGCAGGAGGAGGACGCGCCGGCCTGGGGGAATGGGGACATAGAGAGTCAAGGATGCAGAAAGGGAGAGGAGGGTTGAGGCAGAATCAGGAGATAGGTTGGAGAAGGTATGAGCAGAGGGAAGAGATAGGATGGAAGAGGAGAGAGTAGCGGGGGAGAGAGAGCGAAGGTTGGGACGGCGCGATACCATCCAGTAGGGGCAGTGTGGGAGGTGTTAGATGAGAGCGAGAGGGAAAAGGATACAAGGTAGTGGTCGGAGACTTGGAGGGGAGTTGCAATGAGGTTAGTGGAAGAACAGCATCTAGTAAAGATGAGGTCGAGCGTATTGCCTGCCTTGTGAGTAGGGGGGAAGGTGAGAGGGTGAGGTCAAAAGAGGAGAGGAGTGGAAAGAAGGAGGCAGAGAGGAATGAGTCAAAGGTAGACGGGGGAGGTTAAAGTCGCCCAGCACTGTGAGAGGTGAGCCGTCCTCAGGAAAGGAGCTTATCAAGGTATCAAGCTCATTGATGAACTCTCCGAGGGAACCTGAGGGCGATAAATGATAAGGATGTTAAGCTTGAAAGGGCTGGTAACTGTGACAGCATGGAATTCAAAGGGAGGCGATAGACAGATGGGTGAGGGGAGAAAGAGAATGACCACTTGGGAGAGATGAGGATCCCGTGCCACCACCCCGCTGACCAGAAGCTCCTCTCTGGGCAGAAGTAGAAACAATGGGCCATGACTAAGAGAGACATAGAGTAGTAGCAAAGAGTCTGCAGAATCATGTTTCCGTCAAAGTGCCAAGAAGTCGAGGGACTGGAGGGAGGCATAGGCTGAGATGAACTCTGCCCTTGTTGGTCATGAGATCAGTCCCAGAGGCTATCGAGAGACCTGAACCCACGTGGGTCAAAGGCGCTGGGACCACCAGATTAGGTGGTCGCGCCACGCGGTGTGGAGCGTTTGTATGGTCTGTGCAGAGAGGAGAGAACAGGGATAGAGACAACACAGCCACAGGCTACAGAAGAGGCTACGCTAATGCAAAGGAGATTGAATGACAAGTGGACTACGTCTCGAATGTTCAGAAAGTTAAGCTTGCGTAGCAAGAATCTTATTGACTAAAATGATTAAAATGATACAGTACTGCTGAAGTAGGCTAGCTGGCAGTAGCTGTGTTGTTGACACTACACTAATCAGGTCGTTCCGTTGAGTGTAATAGTTTCTGCAGTGCTGCTATTCGAGGAGCTAGCTGGCTGTAACGTGTTGTTTCGTTACGTTGCGTTAAAGAACGACAATAGCTGGCTAGCTAACCTGAAAATCGCTCTAGACTACACAGTATCTTTGATACAAAGGCGGCTATGTAGTAGCTATGTGTAGCTCACGATCAAACAAATCAAACGTTGTACTGTAATGAAATGAAATGAAAATGTGATACTACCTGTGACTGCGACCGGGTTGTTGAGTACTATTCAGTGAGCGTTGGGTGGCGTTAGCTGTTGGCTGTTGGCTAGCTAGCAGAGTCTCTACGTTGGGGCGACAAATAGCTGGCTGAACCTCGGTAAATTAAGATAATCTCCAAGATACACACTCTAAACTACACAATTATCTTGGAAACAAAGACAGCTATGTAGCTAGCTAACACTAAACTAATCAAGTCGTTCAGTTGAGGTGAATAAGCACTACAGTGATGCTAATCTGTGGGCGTTTGCTAGCGTTTGCTGGCCTGCGCTAGCCCTGGGCGAATAGCAGTGAAGGCTACGTTAGGGCGACGAAATACGATAATTATGCAATTATCTCTGATACAGAACTGGCTATGTAGCTAGCTAGAAGAATTGCTAAGATTAGACAAATCAACCGTTGTACTATAATGAAATGTAATGAAATGTAATGAAAAAGTTATACTACCTGCGGAGCGAAGTGCGATGCGACCGCTCGCTCCAACCCGGAAGTTGA
>NW_026281791.1:0-3599 GCF_023373465.1 Oncorhynchus keta
TTTTGCATCATCATGAAGATGTTGCTAATGTCGCTTGCTTCTGAAAGTCCAATATATTGACAGCTGACAGTAACACATTTTGTGACTTATCAACATTAGAAAAGAATACACAAATATATTTTTTTTGGTGGATTTTCCTTTAATATATTATAGGCCTATGTGTGTGTCATTACAGTTATACATTTATGAATCAAGTAGGCCTAGTCTAGCTCCGCTGACGGGATCAGAGAGATTCCGAATTCTATGGACAGGACATTGAGTAAGGTGTCTATGGACTAGTCTCCTAGGCCTACAACATATTAATAACTTTCATTGTAGCCTTGTAATGAGTGTCCTCCTCTCTTCCGAAGAGGAGAGGCGAAACGGATCAGAGGACCAATACGCGGCGTGGTAATTTTCCATGGTACTTTTTAATGCTTTCAGGTACACATGAACAAACTAACAAAACAAAAATGTGAAACTCAAATTACAGTCCTATCTGGTGCACACACAGAGACAGGAAACAATCACCCACAAACACACAGTGAAACCAGGTTACCTAGCATGATTCTCAATCAGAGACAACTAATGACACCTGCCTCTGATTGAGAACCATACTAGGCCGAAACATAGAAATTCCCAAAACCTAGACAAACAAACATAGACTGCCCACCCAACTCACGCCCTGACCATACTAACTAAACACAAAACACAGAAAATAAAGGTCAGAACGTGACAGTACCCTCTCAAAGGTGCGGACTCCGGCCGCAAAACCTGACCTATAGGGGAGGGTCTGGGTGGGCGTCTGTCCGCGGTGGCGGTTCTGGCGCGGGACGCGGACCCCACTTCACGATTGTCTTTGTCCGCCTTATTAACAGAACCACATCCTCCATCTCCACTATCTTACTTCCCACCAGGAACATGATGCCGAACGGACGTCCACATGATCCAGGACACCAGCACCATGGTGGCTTCATTGAAAGCGTTGAAGAAGCGCATGAGCTCCTCCCTCTTCTCCCAGCTTCCTCAGTGCCACACCGAACACCATGGCAAAGAGAACCAGGCCCAAGATGTTCATACCATCTGGTTCTGTGCCCACAGGAACCATGGCAACCCCTCTCAATGACCCCACTGGACAGAGGGGCAGCTCGGGACAGAGGGGCAGAAGCTCTGGACAGAGGGGCAGGGGCTCTGGCAGAGGGACAGGGGCTCTGGACAGAGGGACAGGGGCTCTGGACAGAGGGACAGGGGCCTGGCGCCCTGGGCTGAGGGGCTCTGGCGCCTCTGGGCTGAGGGGCTCTGGCGTCTGGGCTGAGGGGCTCCGGCAGCGGCGGACAGGCGGGACGCTCCGGCAGCGGCGCCGGACAGGCGGGAGGCCCGGCAGCGCCGGACAGGAGGGCAGCGGCGCCGGACAGGCGGGACGCCCGGCAGCGGCGCCAGACAGGCGGGACGCTCCAGCAGCGGCGCCGGACAGGCGGGACGCTCCCGGCAGCGGCGCCGGACAGGCGGGAGGCTCCGGCAGCGGCGCCCGGACAGGCGGGAGGCTCCAGCAGCGGCGCCGGACAGGCGGGAGGCTCCGGCAGCGGCGCCGGACAGGCGGGAGGCTCCCAGGCGGGAGCAGCGCCGGACAGGCGGGGCAGCGGCGCCGGACAGGCGGGAGGGCAGCGGCGCCCGGACAGGCGGGAGGCTCCGCAGCGGCGCCGGACAGGCGGGGAGGAGAGGAGACAGGGACAGCCTGGTGCGTGGAGCTGCTACAGGAGGGGCAGCGGCGCCGGACAGGCGGGAGGCTCCAGCAGCGGCGCCGGACAGGCGGGAGGGCAGCGGCGCCGGACAGGCGGGAGGCCCAGCAGCGGCGCCGGACAGGCGGGAGGCACCTGCAGCGGCGCCGGACAGGCGGGAGGCACAGGAGGCAGCGGCGCCGGACAGGCGGGAGGCCCAGCAGCGGCGCCGGACAGGCGGGAGCAGCGGCGCCGGACAGGCGGGAGGCCCGGCAGCGGCGCCCGGACAGGCGGGAGGCCCGGCAGCGGCGCCGGACAGGCGGGAGGCTGGCAGCGGCGCCGGACAGGCGGGAGGCCCGCAGCGGCGCCGGACAGGCGGGAGGCTCCGGAGCAGCGGCGCCCGGACAGGCGGGAGGCTCCGACAGGCGGGAGGCGGGAGGCTCCGGCAGCGGCGCCGGACAGGCGGGAGGCTCCGGGCAGCGGCGCCGGACAGGCGGGAGGCCGGCAGCGGCGCCACAGGCGGGAGGGCAGCGGCGCCCGGACAGGCGGGAGGGCAGCGGCGCCGGACAGGCGGGCGCTGGGACAGGCGGGAGGGCAGCGGCGCCGGACAGGCGGGAGGGGCAGCAGCGCCGGACAGGCGGGAGCACCTGCAGGGAGGAGACTGAGAGACAGCCTGGTGCGTGGGGCTGCCACAGGAACTACCAGGCTGGGGAGACTTTCAGGAGGCTTGGTGTTAGGAGGAGCCTGAAAGACCGGGCTGTGGGGGAGCACTGGAGCTCTGGTGCGCAACCTTGGCACCACTTCCCCAGGCTGGACAACTACTCGAGCCCGGACCCTCAAGAGTGCAGGCACAGGTTGAACCGGGCTGTGGGTAAGCACGGGAGATCTAGTGCTTACTACACGCACCTCTCCCCTAGGCTCCACTCCCACAGTTGCCCGGTACGAGCGGAGCGCAGGCAGAGGACGCACTGCACCCTCCCAGCGCCCGGAGACACAGCACGCAGAGCCGGCGCAGGATAACCTGGACCAAGACTGCGTACGGCGACCAGACCCGCTGAGCAGGCACCATACGCCCTGGCTCAATGCCCACACTCGCATGGCACTCTCGGGGCTGCCCTATAGCGCACCGGGCTATGGACACGCACTGGCGACACCGTGCGCTCAACCGCATAACACGGTGCCTGACCAGTAATGCGCTGCTCATAATAAGCACGAGGAGTGAGCTCAGGTCTGCTACCTGGCTTAGTACCACACCTCGTGTGCCCCCCAAAAAAAATTTGGGGCTGCCTCCTCGCACCTTCGCACTGCCGTGCTGGCCTCATATTGCCGCCGATCAGCTTTCGCTGCCTCCAGCTCTGCTTTGGGGCTGCGATTTTCCCCAGCCCGTGCCCAGGGTCCCTCTCCGTTCAATATCTGCTCCCATGTCCAGGAGTCCTGTGATGGTGGCCTCTGTTGTTGATGCTGCTGCTGCTGTCGTCGCTGTCCTTTACCACGCCGCTTGGTCCGATTGTGGTGGGTGATTCTGTAATGAGTTTCCTCCTCTTCTTCCGAAGAGGAGAGGCGAAACGGATCAGAGGACCAATACGCGGCGTGGTAATTTTCCATGGTACTTTTTAATGCTATCAGGTACACATGAACAAACTAACAAAACAAAAAATGTGAAAACTCAAATTACAGTCCTATCTGGTGCACACACAGAGACAGGAAACAATCACCCACAAACACACAGTGAAACCCAGGCCACCTAAGTATGATTCTCAATCAGAGACAACTAATGACACCTGCCTCTGATTGAGAACCATACTAGGCCGAAACATAGAAATTCCCAAAACCTAGACAAACAAACATAGACTGCCCACCCAACTCACGCCCTGACCATACTAACTAAACACAAAACACAGA
>NW_026281792.1:0-3013 GCF_023373465.1 Oncorhynchus keta
CTTGCTTGTGACTCGAATAATAGTGACTTGGTCCCATCTTTGGGTTTTACCCAGAGGGAAGTCTTATTTCCAGGGTGAATACATTTTTTATTAATGTACACTACCATTCAAAAGTTTGGGGTCACTTAGAAATGTCCTTGTTTTTTAAAGAAAAGCACATTTTTTGTCCATTAAAATAACATCAAATAGATTAGAAATATAATGTAGATCAGGGGTGTCAAACATACGGCCCGCGGGCCGGAACCGGCCCCCAAGGAGGTTCGATCAGGCCCGCAGGATAATTTGAAAGTGGAAAAAATGCATAAAAGACATGGAATTAATATTTTTAATTCGCTGCAATTCATGGATTATCCGCTAAGGGGCGCACTCTTTCCATCAGAGTAGAAGACAAGCCGCATCACTGAGACAGACTGAAAACAGCAGACGGTATCAATGCGCCATCTGCCGCTTGTTACGACGTTGTTAATACCTTGGTCTCTACCTCTCCGCTACACCCTCATTAGCCAAAATGTCGTTATCCAAACGGAGAAAAGTAGATAAGGAGTGTAGAATTTTCAAAGAAAAATGGACCACGTCCTATTTATTTACGAGATGCACGGAAAACCTTTGTGCTTGGTGTGTTTGCAACAAGTTTCGGTATTGAAGGAATATAATATTCGACGCCACTACGAGACTCATCACAGCGAAAAATATGACGGCTTGCAAGGACAACTGAGAAGAGATAAGATTAACGAATTGCTGGCGGGTCTGAGGAAACAGCAGTCAACTTTCATCCAGAGCCGAGAAGTCAGTGAAGCAGCGGTAAAAGCCAGCTACCTAATTGCTAGCGAAATAGCATTAGCATCGAAGCCGTATTCTGACGGTGACTTTGTTAAACGATGCATGATGAAGGCGGCTGAACTTGTATGTCCCGAGAAGCGACAAGCTTTTGCCAATATTAGGCTGACGAGGAATACTATAGCAGAGAGATTTCGGAACTATCGGCAGATTTAGACAGTCAATTGAAACAGAGAGTCAAGTCATTTATTGCATTTTCCGTGGCAATTGACGAGAGCACTGACTATCACAGACGTGGCCCAACTGGCCATATTTATTCGAGAGTTGATGAGACATTGACTGTTACTGAAGAGTTTCTTGAGTTGGTGCCAATGATGGACACCACAACAGCCGAGGACATTTTCGGCTCTGTCGTTGCTGCATTGGACAGAGTTGGAGTGGACTGGTCCCGCGCTGTCAGCCTGGCTACAGACGGCGCGCCATCCATGGTCGGAAAGAAAGCAGGTGTCGCGACAAAGTTCAAAGACAAAGTACAAGCCCTTAATGGAGGAGATCGTTTCTGGACATTTCACTGTATTTTGCACCAGGAGGCATTGTGTTGCAAGTCGCTGAAAATGGACCACGTCATGGAGGTGGTTGTTCGCACTGTAAATTTCATCCGGTCCAGAGGTCTGAACCATCGTCAGTTTGACAAACTTCTCAGTGACAGCAACATTACCCACAGCCTGCCATACCACACTGAAGTGAGATGGTTAAGCCGAGCGCTGTGCTGAGGCATTTCTTTGATCTACGAGAGAAATCGGACAGTTCATGGAGAAAAGGAAAACCGGTGTTGGAATTACAATCTCAGGAATGGCTACGGGACCTTGCATTCTTGGTTGATATTACTGAACACTTGAACAATCTGAACAAAATGTTGCAAGGCCACAAAAAGTTGTCACACAGTTTTCTGACAACATACATGCATTTAAGTTGAAGCTGACTTTGTGGAGATGCAACTGGCAAATGGCAACCTGCTCATTTCCCCTGTCTGAGAGATGTGTGTGTGACCAGACCTGATGCGGACATGAAAGCGGTACAAAGACAAAATTGCAGGACTACTGCGGAGTTTGAGAAACGTTTTCAGGTATTTGGTGAACTTGAGACAGAATTTTCAGTTTTTCGCTCACCTTCACAGTTAAAGCTTCTGATCTGCCGGTCGAAATTCAGCTAGAGATAATTGATTTGCAGTGTGATGCAGATTTGAAGGGCAAATTTGCCTCTGTAGAGTCTGGACAGATTTTATCAGTATCTACTACCAGGGTACCCCAAATTAACAGCCCTGGCTGCTAAAATTTTGTGCATGTTTGGGACAACCTACCTTTGTGAACAAATTTTCTCAGTGATGAATATCAATAAAACAAAAATGCGTTCAAGGCTCACAAACAAGCACTTAAATGACATTCTGAAAGTGACAGCTAGTCAGGACATGACACCTGGTGTTGATGCACTTGTACAGGCCAAAGATGCCAAGTTTCAGGTACAAATACAAGTCCAGACTAGACTAACACCTTTAAAATGCTGCCTTAGATACTGTTTGCATTGAAAGAATACAGCTCTGTGAAGATGAATCCTTACTGTGGTGATTTAAAAAATGTGCACTTTAATGTTAGTCAGCAGCTTCAAAACAAAAGTTGTGTGATGGAATTCTACTGTTCATACAACTCCATACATTTTCAGTATGTGTATGTATGTTTCATGTATGAAGTTTACAGATTTACAGGACAGGCGAACACTTTCTTCATTACACATTTAAAATCACTCTCCTTAGTTTGTAAGGTGTACGCAGGGATTACATTTAGATTTTATATGCGTATGTGTAAGTGGTTTAAAAATTCCTTTCTTTAAAAGTCTCATTTAATCTTAAAGTGCATTACTATATTTTTCAGTACCAATTAAAGTTTTGTGCCTTTGTACAATCAGTGGGATCAGTTGCAATGCATATTTGTGAATGATAAAAGTAAATTGCACATTTGTCTAAGGAAATGTGAGGTGTTTCATGAAATGTTTTGTAAAGGATAGTTCATTAAATTTCAATATTTTCCCTAATGTTCTTGTGCTTCTTTACACCAAAACAAAGGAAAGACATGATATTTTAGTTATTTATAGCAGAGTATGGTATAATTTTAATGGTCCGGCCCACTTGACATCTCCCTAGGCCGTATGTGGCCCACGATGCGAAATGAGTTTGACACCC
>NW_026281793.1:0-13746 GCF_023373465.1 Oncorhynchus keta
GGGGAAAGACTGTAGAAAAAGGGGAGATGGAGGGGGAAAGACTGTAGAGAGATGAGGGGGAGATTAGAAAAAGGGAGATGGAGGGGAAAGAATGTAGAGAGAGGGAGATGAGATGGAGGGGGAAAGACTGTAGAGAGATGGATGGAGGGGGAAAGACTGTAGAGAGAGGGAGAGAGAGATGGAGGGGGAAAAAGACTGTAGAGAGAGGGGGAGAGATGGAGGGGGAAAGACTGTAGAGAGAGGGAGAGAGATGGAGGGGAAAGACTGTAGAGAGAGGGAGAGAGATGGAGGGGAAAGACTGTAGAGAGAGAGAGAGAGGGGGAGACTGTAGAAAAAGGGAGATGGAGGGGGAAAGACTGTAGAGAGAGGGAGAGAGATGGAGGGGGAAAGACTGTAGAGAGAGGGGGAGATGGAGGGGGAAAGACTGTAGAGAGAGGAGATGGAGGGGGAAAGACTGTAGAGAGAGGGAGAGATGGAGAGGGGGATAGACTGTAGAGAGGGAGATTGGAGAGATGGAGGGGGAAAGACTGTAGAGAGAGAGAGAGATGGAGGGGGAAAGACTGTAGAGAGAGGGAGAGAGAGATGGAGGGGGAAAGACTGTAGAGAGAGAGAGAGAGATGGAGGGGGGAAAGACTGTAGAGAGAGGAGAGAGAGATGGAGGGGAAGACTGTAGAAAGGGAGGAGATGGAAAGACTGTAGAGAGGGAGGAGATGGAGGGGGAAAGACTGTAGAGAGAGGGAAAGAGATGGAGGGGGAAAGACTGTAGAGAGGGGAGTAGAGAGAGGGAGATGGAGGGACATTGGAGACTGTGAGATGGAGGGGGAAAGACTGTAGAGAGAGGGAGAGAGATGGAGGGGGAAAGACTGTAGAGAGAGGGAGAGATGGAGGGGGAATGACTGTAGAGAGAGGGAGAGAGAGATGGAGGGGGAAAGACTGTAGAGAGAGGGAGAGAGAGATGGAGGGGGAAAGACTGTAGAGAGAGGGAGAGATGGAGGGGGAAAGACTGTAGAGAGAGGGAGAGATGGAGGGGGAAAGACTGTAGAGAGAGGGAGAGATGGAGGGGGAAAGACTGTAGAGAGAGGGAGAGAGATGGAGGGGGAAAGACTGTAGAGAGAGGGAGAGAGATGGAGGGGGAAAGACTGTAGATGGAGGGGGAAAGACTAGAGAGAGGGAGAGAGAGAGATGGAGGGGAATGACTGTAGAGAGAGGGAGAGATGGAGGGGAAAGACTGTAGAGAGAGGGAGAGAGAGATGGAGGGGGAAGACTGTAGAGAGGGGGAGATGGAGAGATGGCGGGGAAAGACTGTAGAGAGAGGGAAAGATGGAGGGGGAAAGACTAGAGAGAGATGGAGGAGGAAGACTGTAGAGAGAGAGGATGGAGGGGGAAAGACTGTGAGATGGAGGGGGAAAGACTGTAGAGAGAGAGAGATGGAGGGGGAAAGACTGTAGAGAGAGAGAGAGATGGAGGGGGAAAGACTGTAGAGAGAGGAGAGAGATGAGATGGAGGGGAAAGACTGTAGAGAGAGAGGAGAGATGGAGGGGGAAAGACTGTAGAGAGAGGGAGGGGGAAAGACTGCAGAGAGAGGGAGAGGGGGAAAGACTGTAGAGAGAGGGGGGTAGAGAGATGGAGATGGGGAAAGACTGTAGAGAGAGGGAGAGATGGAGGGGGAAAAGACTGTAGAGAGAGAGAGAGATGGAGGGGGAAAGACTGCAGAGAGGGAGAGAGAGATGGAGGGGGAAAGACTGTAGAGAGGGAGAGATGGAGGGGGAAAGACTGTAGAGAGAGGGGAGAGATGGAGGGGGAAAGACTGTAGAGAGAGGGAGAGATGGAGGGGGAAAGACTGTAGAGAGAGGGAGATGGAGAGATGAAAGAGGGAGGGGGAAAGACTGTAGAGAGAGGGGAGAGAAGGAGGGGGAAAGACTGCAGAGAGAGGGAGATGGAGGGGGAAAGACTGTAGAGAGAAGAGAGATGGAGGGGGGAAAGACTGTAGAGATGGAGGGGGAAAGGAGAGGGAGATGGAGGGGGGAAAAGACTGTAGAGAGAGGGAGGGAAAGACTGGAGGGAGATGGAGGGGGAAAGACTGTAGAGAGAGGGGGGAGATGGAGGGGGAAAGACTGTAGAGAGATGGAGGGGGAAAGACTGTAGAGAGAGGGAGAGATGGAGGGGGAAAGACTGTAGAGAGAGGGAGATGGAGGGGGAAAGATGTAGGAGAGGGGAGATGGAGAAAGATGGAGGGGAAAGACTATACAGAGGGAGAGAGAGATGGAGGGGGAAAGACTGTAGAGAGAGGGAGAGAGAGATGGAGGGGGAAAGACTGTAGAGAAAAGAGAGATGGAGGGGGAAAGACTGTAGAGAGAGGGAGATGAGATGGGGGGAAAGACTGTAGAGAGAGGGAGAGATGGAGGGGGAAAGACTGTAGAGAGAGGGAGGGAGATGGAGGGGGAAAGACTGTAGAGAGGGAGGAGAGATGGAGGGGGAAAGACTGTAGAAGAGAGGGAGAGAGAGATGGATGGGGGGAAAGACTGTAGAGAGAGGGAGAGAGAGATGGAGGGGGAAAGACTGTAGAGAGAGGGAGAGAGAGATGGAGGGGGAAAGACTGTAGAGAGAGAGGAGAGAGGGGGAAAGACTGTAGAGAGAGGGAGATGGAGGGGAAAGACTGTAGAGAGGGAGATGGAGGGAGATGGAGGGGAAAGAGGGAGAGATGGAGGGGAAAGACTGTAGAGAGAAAGGAGAGATGGAGGGGGATAGACTGTAGAGAGAGGGAGAGAGAGAGATGGAGGGGGAAAGACTGTAGAGAGAGGGAGAGAGAGATGGAGGGGGAAAGACTGTAGAGAGAGGGAGAGAGATGGAGGGGGAAAGACTGTAGAGAGAGGGAGAGAGAGATGGAGGGGGAAAGACTGTAGAGAGAGAGAGAGAGAGAAGGAGGGGGAAAGACTGTAGAGAGAGGGAGAGAGATGGAGGGGGATAGACTGTAGAGAGAGGGGAGAGATGGGGGAATGACTGTAGAGGGAGAGAAAAAGGGAGATGGAGGGGGGAAAGACTGTAGAGAGAGGGGAGGAGAGATGGAGGGGGAAAGACAGTAGAGAGAGGGAGAGATGGAGGGGGAAAGACAGTAGAGAGAGGGGGAGATGGAGGGGGAAAGACTGTAGAGAGAGAGAGATGGAGGGGGAAAGACTGTAGAGAGAGAGATGGAGGGGGAAAGACTGTAGAGAGAGGGAGATGGAGGGGGAAAGACTGTGTAGAGAGAGAGAGAGATGGAGGGGGAAAGACTGTAGAGAGAGAGAGAGATGGAGGGGGAAAGACAGTAGAGAGAGGGAAAGATGGAGGGGGAAAGACTGTAGAGAGAGGAGAGAGGGGAAAGATGGAGGGGGAAAGACTGTAGAGAGAGGGAGAGATGGAGGGGAAAGACTGTAGAGAGAGGGAGAGAGAGATGGAGGGGAAAGACTGTAGAGAGAGGAGGGGGAGATGGAGGGGGGAAAGACTGTAGAGAGAGGAGAGGAGAGATGGAGGGGGAAAGACTGTAGAGAGAGGGAGAGGAGAGAGAGGGGGAAAGGAGGGGGAAAGACTGTAGAGAGAGGGGGGAGAGAGAGATGGAGGGGGAAAGACTGTAGAGAGAGGAGAGATGGAGGGGGAAAGACTGTAGAGAGAGGGAGAGATGGAGGGGGAAAGATGGGGGGAAAGACTGAGAGAGAGAGAGAGATGGAGGGGAAAGACTGTAGAGAGAGGAGAGATGGAGGGGGAAAAAGGTAGAAAGAGGGAGAATGGAGGGGGACTGTAGAGAGAGGGAGGGGAAAAAGATGGAGGGGGGAAAGACTGTAGAGAGAGGAGAGAGAGATGGAGGGGGAAAGACTGTAGAGAGGAGAGAGAGATGGAGGGGGAAAGACTGTAGAGAGAGGGAGAGAGAGATGGAGGGGGAAAGACTGTAGAGAGAGGGAGAGAGATGGAGGGGAAAGACTGAGAGAGAGGGAGAGAGGAGGGATGGGGAGACTGTAGAGAGAGGGAGAGATGGAGGGGGAAAGACTGTAGAGAGAGGGAGAGATGGAGGGGGAAAGACTGTAGAGAGAGGGAGAGAAGAGATGGAGGGGGAAAGACTGTAGAGAGAGGGAGAGAGATGGAGGGGGAAAGACTGTAGAGAGAGGGAGAGAGAGATGGAGGGGGCAAAAGACTGTAGAGAGAGAGGAGAGAGATGGAGGGGGAAAGACTGTAGAGAAGAGATGGAGGGGGAGAGATGAGGGAGGGGGATGGAGGGGGGAAGACTGGAGATGGAGGGGAAAGAGTAGAGGGAGATGGAGGGGGAAAGACTGTAGAGAGATGGAGGGGGAAACTGAGAGAGAGGGAGAGAGATGGAGGGGAAAGACTGTAGAGAGAGGGAGAGATGGAGGGGGAAAGACTGTAGAGAGAGGGAGAGATGGAGGGGGAAAGACTGTAGAGAGAGGGAGATGGAGGGGGAAAGACTGTAGAGAGAGGGAGATGGAGGGGGAAAGACTGTAGAGAGGGAGAGAGAGATGGAGGGGGAAAGACTGTAGAGAGAGGGAGAGAGAGATGGAGGGGGAAAGACTGTAGAGAGAGGAGAGAGATGGAGGGGGAAAGACTGTAGAGAGAGGGAGAGAGATGGAGGGGGAAAGACTGTAGAGAGAGGGAGAGAGAGATGGAGGGGGAAAGACTGTAGAGAGAGGGAGAGATGGAGGGGGAAAGACTGTAGAGAGAGGGAGAGATGGAGGGGGAAAGACTGTAGAGAGAGAGATGGAGGGGAAAGAGAGAGGAGATGGAGGGGGAAAGACTGTAGAGAGGGGGGGGAGAGGGAGATGGAGGGGGAAAGACTGTAGGGAGAGAGGGGGAAAGACTGTAGAGAGATGGAGGGGGAAAGACTGTAGAGAGAGAGGAGAGATGGAGGGGGAAAGACTGTAGAGAGAGGGGAGAGATGGAGGGGGAAAGACTGTAGAGAGATGGAGATGGAGGGGGAAAGACTGTAGAGAGAGGAGAGAGATGGAGGGGAAAGACTGTAGAGAGGGAGAGAGATGGAGGGGGAAAGACTGTAGAGAGAGAGAGAGAGATGGAGGGGGGAAAGACTGTAGAGAGAGGAGAGAGAGATGGAGGGGGAAAGACTGTAGAGAGAGGGAGAGAGAGATGGAGGGGGAAAGACTGTAGAGAGAGAGAGAGAGATGGGGGGAAAGACTGTAGAGAGGAGAGATGGAGGGGAAAGGAGGGAGATGGAAAGACTGTAGAGAGGGAGATGGGAGGGGGAAAGACTGTAGAAAAAGGGAGATGGAGGGGAAAGACTGTAGAAGGGAGAGGAGAGATGGAGGGGGAAAGACTGTAGAGAAAGGGAGAGATGGAGGGGGAAAGACTGTAGAAGAGAGAGAGGGGGAAAAAGACTGTAGAGAGATGGAGGGGGAAAGACTGTAGAGGAGAGAGGGGGAGACTGTAGAGATGGAGGGGGAAAGACTGTAGAGAGAGAGAGATGGAGGGGGAAAGACTGTAGAGAGAGAGAGAGAGAGATGGAGGGGGGAAGGGGGAAAAGACTGTAGAGAGAGGGAGAGAGAGATGGAGGGGGAAAGACTGTAGAGAGGAGAGAGATGGAGGGGAAAGACTGTAGAGAGAGGAGAGAGATGGAGGGGGAAAGACTGTAGAGAGAGAGAGAGATGGAGGGGGAAAGACTATAGAGAGAGAGAGAGATGGAGGGGGAAAGACTGTAGAGAGAGGGAGAGATGGAGGGGGAAAGACTGTAGAGAGGGGAGATGGAGAGATGGAGGGGGAAAGACTGTAGAGAGAGAGAGAGAGATGGAGGGGAAAGACTGTAGAGAGAGGGAGAGAGAGATGGAGGGGGAAAAGACTGTAGAGAGAGAGAGGGAGAGAGAGATGGAGATGGGGGGAAAGACTGTAGAGAGAGGGAGGGAGAGATGGAGGGGGAAAGACATTAGAGAGAGGGAGAGATAGATGGGGGAAAGACTGTAGAGAGAGAGAGGGATGGAGGGGGAAAGACTGTAGAGAGAGAGAGAGAGATGGAGGGGGAAAGACTGTAGAGAGAGGGAGAGAGAGATGGAGGGGGAAAGACTGTAGAGAGAGGGGAGATGGAGGGGGAGATGGAGGGGGGAAAGACTGTAGAGAGAGGGGGAGAGATGGAGGGGGAAAGACTGTAGAGAGAGGGAGAGAGATGGAGGGGGAAAGACTACAGTAAAAAGGAGATGGAGGGGGAAAAAGAGAGAGGAGGGAGAGATGGAGGGGGAAAGACTGTAGAGAGAGGAGAGACTGAGATGGAGGGGGAAAGACTGTAGAGAGAGGGAGGGAGATGGAGGGGAAAGACTGTAGAGAGAGGGAGATGGAGGGGGAAAGACTGTAGAGAGAGGGGGAGATGGAGATGGGGGAAAGACTGTAGAGAGAGGGAGAGATGGAGGGGGGGAAAGACTGTAGAGAGAGGGAGAGATGGAGGGGGAAAGACTGTAGAGAGGGAGAGAGAGATGGAGGGGGAAAGACTGTAGAGAGAGGGGAGAGATGGAGGGGGAAAGACTGTAGAGAGAGGGAGGAGAGATGGAGGGGGAAAGACTGTAGAGAGAGGGAGAGATGGAGGGGAAAGACTAGAGAGAGGGAGAGATGGAGGGGGAAAGACTGTAGAGAGGGAGAGATGGAGGGGGAAAGACTGTAGAGAGGGGGAGATGGAGGGGGAAAGACAGTAGAGAGGGAGAGAGATGGAGGGGGAAAGACTGTAGAGAGAGGGAGAGATGGAGGGGAAAGACTGTAGAGAGATGGAGATGGAGATGGAGGGGGAAAGACTGTAGAGAGGGAGATGGAGGGGGAAAGACTGTAGAGATGGGAGGAGAGAGATGGAGGGGAAAGACTGTAGAGAGGGAGATGGAGGGGGAAAGACTGTAGAGAGAGGGAGAGAGAGAGATGGGGGGAAAGACTGTAGAGAGAGAGAGAGAGATGGAGGGGAAAGACTGTAGAGAGAGGGAGAGAGATGGAGGGGGAAAGACTGTAGAGAGAGGGAGAGAGAGATGGAGGGGGAAAGACTGTAGAGAGAGGGGGGAAAGACTGAAAGAGGGGAGAGATGGAGGGGGAAAGTAGAGAGAGAGAGATGGAGGGGGGAAAGACTGTAGAGAGAGGGAGAGAGAGAGATGGAGGGGAATGACTGTAGAGAGAGAGAGAGAGATGGAGGGGGAATGACTGTAGAGAGAGGGAGAGAGAGATGGAGGGGGGAAAGACTGTAGAGAGAGAGAGAGAGAGATGGAGGGGGAAGACTGTAGAGAGAGAGAAAGAGAGAGATGGAGGGGGAAAGAATGTAGAGAGAGAGATGGAGGGGAAAGACTGTAGAGAGAGATGGAGGGGGAATGACTGTAGAGAGAGGGGAGAGATGGAGGGGGAAAGACTGAGAGAAGGAGAGAGCGAGATGGAGGGGGAAAGACTGTAGAGAGAGAGAGATGGAGGGGGAAAGACTGTAGAGAGAGGGAGAGATGGAGGGGGAAAGACTGTAGAGAGAGGGAGAGAGAGATGGAGGGGGAAAGACTAGAGAGAGGGAGGAGAGAGATGGAGGGGGAAAGACTGTAGAGAGAGGGAGAGATGGAGGGGGAAAGACTGTAGAGAGGGGAGGAGAGATGGAGGGGGAAAGACTGTAGAGAGAGGGAGAGATGGAGGGGGAAAGACTGTAGAGAGAGGGAGAGATGGAGGGGGAAAGACTGTAGAGAGAGGGAGAGATGGAGGGGGAAAGACTGTAGAGAGAGGGAGAGATTGAGAGATGGAGGGGGAAAGACTAGAGAGAGGGAGAGAGAGAGATGGAGGGGAATGACTGTAGAGAGAGGGAGAGAGAGAGATGGAGGGGAATGACTGTAGAGAGAGGGAGAGATGGAGGGGGAAAGACTGTAGGGAGATGGAGGGGGAAAGACTGAGAGAGATGGAGGGGGAAAGACTGTAGAGAAAGGGAGATGGAGGGGGAAAGACTGTGAGAGAGGGAGATGGAGGGGGAAAGACAGAGAGGAGAGAGAGGGAGATGGAGGTGATGAGAGAGGGGAGATGGAAAGACTGAAGAGAGAGAGGGAGAGATGGAGGGGGGAAAGACTGTAGAGAGAGAGAGGGAGAGATGGAGGGGGAAAGACTGTAGAGAGAGGGGAGATGGAGGGGGAAAGACAGTAGAGAGAGGGAGAGATGGAGGGGGGAAAGACTGTAGAGAGAGGGAGAGATGGAGGGGGAAAGACTGTAGAGAGAGGGGAGATGGAGGGGGAAAGACTGTAGAGAGAGGGAGAGATGGAGGGGGAAAGACTGTAGAGAGAGAGGAGAGATGGAGGGGGAAAGACTGTAGAGAGAGGGAGAGATGGAGGGGGAAAGACTGTGGAAGAGAGAGGAGAGATGGAGGGGGAAAGACTGTAGAGAGAGGGAGATGGAGAGATGGAGGGGGAAAAGACTGCAGAGAGAGGAGAGATGGAGGGGGAAAGACTGTAGAGAGAGGGAGAGATGGAGGGAAAGACTAGAGAGGAGAGAGATGGAGGGGAAAAGACTGTAGAGAGAGGGAGAGATGGAGGGGGAAAGACTGTAGAGGAGGAGAGATGGAGGGGGAAAGACTGTAGAGAGAGAGGGAGAGAGAGATGGAGGGGGAAAGACTGTAGAGAGAGGGAGAGATGGAGGGGGAAAGACTGTAGAGAGAGGGAGAGAGAGATGGAGGGGGAAAGACTGCAGAGAGAGGGAGAGAGAGATGGAGGGGAAAGACAGAGAGAGGGGAGGGGAAAATGGGAGAGAGAGATGGAGGGGGAAAGACTGTAGAGAGAGGGAGAGAGAGATGGAGGGGGAAAGACTGTAGAGAGAGGGAGGAGAGATGGAGGGGGAAAGACTGAGAGAGGGGAGAGAGAGATGGAGGGGAATGACTGTAGAGAGAGGAGAGATGGAGAGATGGAGGGGAAAGACTGTAGAGAGAGGGAGAGAGAGATGGAGGGGGAAAGACTGAGTGAGAGAGAGAGATGGAGGGGGAAAGACTGTAGAGAGAGGAGAGATGGAGGGGGAAAGACTGTAGAGAGAGGGAGAGATGGAGGGGGAAAGACTGTAGAGAGAGGAGAGAGAGATGGAGGGGGAAAGACTGTAGAGAGAGGGAGAGATGGATGGGGGGGAAAGACTGTAGAGAGAGGGAGAGATGGAGGGGAAAAGACTGTAGAGAGAGGGAGAGGGATGGAGGGGGAAGACTGTAGAGAGAGGGAGGAGAGATGGAGGGGGAAGAGACTGTAGAGAGAGGGAGAGAAATGGAGGGGGAAAGAGATGGAGGGGGAAAGAAGAGAGGGAGATGGAGGGGGGAAAGACTGTAGAGAGAGGGGAGAGATGGAGGGGGAAAGACTGTAGAGAGAGGGAGAGATGGAGGGGGAAAGACTGTAGAGAGGGAGAGATGGAGAGATGGAGGGGGAAAGACTGTAGAGAGAGGGAGAGATGGAGGGGGAAAGACTGTAGAGAGAGGAGAGATGGAGGGGGAAAGACTGTAGAGAGAGGGAGAGATGGAGGGGGAAAGACTGTAGAGAGGGGGAGATGGAGGGGGAAAGACTGTAGAGAGAGGGAGAGATGGAGGGGAAAGACTGTAGAGATGGAGGGGGAAAGACTGTAGAGAGAGGGAGAGATGGAGGGGGGGGGAAAGAGTAGAGAGAGGGAGAGATGGAGGGGGAAAGACTGTAGAGAGGGAGAGAGAGATGGAGGGGGAAAGACTGTAGAGAGAGGGAGAGATGGAGGGGGAAAGACTGTAGAGAGAGGGAGAGATGGAGGGGAAAGACTGTAGAGAGAGGGAGAGATGGAGGGGGAAAGACTGTAGAGAGAGGAGAGATGGAGGGGGAAAGACTGCAGAGAGAGAGATGGAGAGATGGAGGGGGAAAGATGGATGGAGAGGGGAAAGACTGTAGAGAGAGGGAGGAGAGATGGAGGGGGAAAGACTGTAGAGAGAGGAGAGATGGAGGGGGAAAGACTGAGAGAGAGAGAGAGAGATGGAGGGGGAAAGACTGTAGAGAGAGAGGAGAGAGATGGATGGGGGAAAGACTGTAGAGAGGGAGAGAGAGAGATGGAGGGGGAAGACTGTAGAGAGAGGGAGAGAGAGATGGAGGGGGAAAGACTGTAGAGAGAGGGAGGGGGAAAGACTGTAGAGAGAGAGAGATGGAGGGGGAAAGACTGTAGAGAGAGAGAGAGATGGAGGGGGAAAGACTGTAGAGAGAGAGAGAGATGGAGGGGGAAAGACTGTAGAGAGAGGGAGAGATGGAGGGGGAAAGACTGTAGAGAGAGGGAGAGAGAGATGGAGGGGGAAAGACTGTAGAGAGAGGGAGAGAGAGATGGAGGGGGAAAGACTGTAGAGAGGGAGAGAGAGATGGAGGGGGAAAGACTGTAGAGAGAGGGAGGAGGGAGAGAGATGGAGGGGAAAGACTGTAGAGAGAGGAGAGATGGAGGGGGGAATAGACTGTAGAGAGAGGGAGAGATGGAGGGGGAAAGACTGTAGAGAGAGGGAGAGATGGAGGGGGAAAGACTGTAGAGAGAGGGAGAGATGGAGGGGGAAAGACTGTAGAGAGAGGGAGAGATGGAGGGGGAAAGACTGTAGAGAGAGGGAGAGATGGAGGGGAAAGACTAGAGAGAGGGAGATGGAGGGGAAAGACTAGAGAGAGGGAGAAAAACTGTAGAGATAGGGAGAGATGGAGGGGGAAAGACAGTAGAGAGAGGGAGAGAGATGGAGGGGGAAAGACTGTAGAGAGAGGGAGAGAGAGATGGAGGGGGAAAGACTGTAGAGAGGGGGAGAGAGATGGAGGGGGAAAGACTGTAGAGAGAGAGAGAGATGGAGGGGGAAAGACTGTAGAGAGAGAGAGAGAGATGGAGGGGGAAAGACTGTAGAGAGAGAGAGAGAGAGATGGAGGGGGAAAGAGAGGGAGATGGAGAGGAGGAGATGGAGGGGGAAAGACTGTAGAGAGAGGGGGAGAGATGGAGGGGGAAAGACTGTAGAGAGAGGGAGATGGAGGGGGAAAGACTGTAGAGAGGGAGAGAGAGAGAGATGGAGGGGGAAAGACTGTAGAGAGAGGGAGAGATGGAGGGGGAAAGACTGTAGAGAGAGGGAGAGATGGAGGGGGAAAGACTGTAGAGAGAGGGAGAGATGGAGGGGGAAAGACTGCAGAGAGAGGGAGATGGAGGGGGAAAGACTGTAGAGAGAGAGAGAGAGATGGAGGGGAAAGACTGTAGAGAGGGGAGAGAGAGATGGAGGGGGAAAGACTGTAGAGAGAGGGAGAGATGGAGGGGGAAAGACTATAGAGAGAGGGAGAGAGAGATGGAGGGGGAAAGACTGTAGAAAGAGGGAGATGGAGGGGAAAGACTGTAGAGAGAGGGGAGATGGAGGGGGAAAGACTAGAGAGAGGGGAGGGAGGGGGAAAGACTGTAGAGATAGGGAGATGGAGGGGAAAGACTGTAGAGAGAGAGGGAGAGATGGAGGGGGAAAGACTGTAGAGAGGGAGAGAGAGATGGAGGGGAAAGACTGTAGAGATAGGGAGATGGGAGAGAGGGAGAGATGGAGGGGGAAAGACTGTAGAGAGAGGGAGAGAGAGATGGAGGGGGAAAGACTGTAGAGAGAGGGAGAGAGAGAGGGAAAAAGATGCAGAGAGGGAGATGGAGGGGAAAGACTGTAGAGAAGGGAGAGATGGAGGGGGGGAGGGGGAAAGACTGTAGAGAGAGGGAGAGAGAGATGGAGGGGAAAGACTGTAGAGAGAGGGAGAGAGATGGAGGGGGAAAGACTGTAGAGAGAGGGAAGAGAGATGGAGGGGGAAAGACTGTGAGAGAGAGGGAGAGATGGAGGGGGAAAGACTGTAGAGAGAGAGGGGAGAGATGGAGGGGGAAAGACTGCAGAGAGAGAGATGGAGGGGAAAGACTTAGAGAGAGAGAGATGGAGGGGGAAAGACTGTAGAGAGAGATAGATGGAGGGGAAAAAAGACTGTAAGAGAGAGGAGAGAGAGATGGAGGGGGAAAGACTGTAGAGAGAGGGAGAGATGAGATGGGGGGGAATGATTTGTAGAGAGAGGAGAGAGAGATGGAGGGGGAAAGACTGTAGAGAGAGGGAGATGGAGAGATGGAGGGGGAAAGACTGTAGAGAGAGGGAGATTGAGAGATGGAGGGGGAAAGACTGAGAGAGAGGGAGAGATGGGAGATGGAGGGGGAAAGACTGTAGAGAGAGAGGAGATGGAGGGGGAAAGACTGTAGAGAGAGAGGAGAGATGGAGGGGGAAAGACTGTAGAGAGAGGGAGAAGATGGAGGGGAAAGATGTAGGGGGATAAGTAGGAGAGAGAGATGGAGGGGGAAAGACTGTAGAGAGAGGAGAGAGATGGAGGGGGAAAGACTGTAGAGAGAGGGAGAGAGATGGAGGGGGAAAGACTGTAGAGAGAGAGAGAGAGATGGAGGGGGAAAGACTGTAGAGGGAAAGAGAGAGAGGGAAAGAGAGAGAGATGGAGGGGAGATGGAGGGGGAAAAACTGCAGAGAGAGGGAGAGAGATGGAGGGGGAAAGACTGTAGAGAGAGAGAGATGGAGGGGGGAAAGACTGTAGAGAGAGGGGAGAGAGATGAGATGGAGGGAAAGACTGCAGAGAGAGGGAGAGAGAGATGGAGGGGGAAAGACTGTAGAGAGAGGGAGAGGAGATGGAGGGGGAAAGACTGTAGAGAGAAAGAGAGAGATGGAGGGGGGAAAGACTGTAGAGAGAGGGAGGGGAAAGACTGTAGAGAGATGGATGGGGAAGACTGTAGAGAGAGGGAGAGACGGAGGGGGAAAGACTGTAGAGAGAGGGAGAGATGGATGGAGGGGAAAGACTGTAGAGAGAGGGGAGATGGAGGGGAAAAAGACTGTAGGGAGAGATGGAGGGGGAAAGACTGTAGAGAGAGGGAGAGATGGAGGGGGAAAGACTGTAGAGAGAGGGGAGATGGAGAGATGGAGGGGAAAGACTGTAGAGAGAGGGAGATGGAGGGGGAAAGACTGTAGAGAGAGAGGGAGAGATGGAGGGGGAAAGACTGTAGAGAGAGGAGAGAGAGATGGAGGGGGGAAAGACTGTAGAGAGAGGGGAGAGAGAGATGGAGGGGGAAAGACTGTAGAGAGAGGGAGAGGAGATGGAGGGGGAAAGACTGTAGAAAAGAGATGGAGGGGGAAAGACTGTAGAGGGGGAAAGACTGTAGAAAAGAGAGATGGAGGGGGAAAGACTGTAGAAAAGGGAGATGGAGATGGGGGAAGACTGTAGAGAGGGGAGAGATGGAGGGGGAAAGACTGTAGAGAGATGGAGAGATGGAGGGGAAAGAATGTAGAGAGAGAGGAGAGATGGAGGGGGAAAGACTAGTAGAGAGGGAGAGGGAGAGATGGAGGGGGAATGACTGTAGAGAGAGGGAGAGATGGAGGGGGAAAGACTGTAGAGAGAGGGAGATGGAGGGGGGAAATACTGTAGAAAAAGGGAGATGGAGAAAGACTGGAGGGGGAAAGATGTAGAGGGGAAAGGGAGAGAGGGAGACGGGAGGGGAAAGACTGTAGAGAGAGGGAGAGAGAGATGGAGGGGGAAAGACTGTAGAGAGAGGGAGAGAGAGATGGAGGGGGAAAGACTGTAGAGAGAGGGAGGGAGATGGAGGGGGAAATACTGTAGAAAAAGGGAGATGGAGGGGGAAAGACTGTAGAGAGGGAGAGATGGAGGGGGAAAGACTGTAGAGAGAGGGAGAGAGAGATGGAGGGGGGAAAGACTGTAGAGAGGGGAGAGATGGAGGGGGAAAGACTGTAGAGAGAGGGAGATGGAGGGG